>NW_022630166.1:582480-591373 GCF_010909765.2 Amblyraja radiata
CGCGGTTCCAGCCCCGAGCCGGACCGCCCTCATGGGAGCGTCACAGCCCCTCACGGGAGCGCTGTCCTAGCCCCGAGCCGGACCGCCCTCACGGATCGTCACAGCCCCTCACGGGAGCGCTGTTCCAGCCCCGAGCCGGACCGCCCTCACGGGAGCGAGCTCAGGGCGAGTCCTGGCGGGCTCTGCCTCCTGAGCCTCGAGGTCGCCAGCTCCGCCATTAGGCCTCAGCGCAGACGGAGGCAGAGAAGGGGGATACGACAAAAAAGTCGCATTCCCCCGCAGGGAGAGACAGCAAGCCCTGTTTCAACCCCCCCCCCCCCCCAAAAACACAAACTAAAAACCAAAATCGAAAAAACAACAAAAAAAAGCAAAAACAGATGGGACTGCAGGTGAGCCGCTGCTGCCAGACCGTTCAGTGGGGGAGAGGGGGAGGTCGGGGGGGGGGGTGGTGGTGGACACACGGCACAGGTGGGAGAGAGAGAGACAGAGATAGTTTGGACTGGGAGAGATAGAGAGATAGTGGGTGTGAGACGGAGAGAGAAAGAGAGAGAGTGGGTGTGAGAGGGAGAGAGAGAAAGAGAGAGAGTGGGTGTGAGAGGGAGAAAGAGAAAGAGAGAGAGTGGGTGTGAGAGGGAGAGAGAGAAATAGAGAGAGTGGGTGTGAGAGGGAGAGAGAGATAGAGAGAGAGTGGGTGTGAGAGGGAGAGAGAGATAGAGAGAGAGTGGGTGTGAGAGGGAGAGAGAGATAGAGAGAGAGTGGGTGTGAGAGGGAGAGAGATATAGAGAGAGAGTGGGTGTGAGAGGGAGAGAGAGATAGAGAGAGAGTGGGTGTGAGAGGGAGAGATAGATAGAGAGAGAGTGGGTGTGAGAGGGAGAGAGAGGTAGAGATAGAGTGGGTGTGAGAGGGAGAGAGAGATAGAGAGAGAGTGGGTGTGAGAGGGAGGGAGAGAAAGAGAGAGAGTGGGTGTGAGAGTGAGAGAGAGATAGAGAGAGAGTGGGTGTGAGAGGGAGAGAGAGATAGAGAGAGAGTGGGTGTGAGAGGAAGAGAGAGATAGAGAGAGAGTGGGTGTGAGAGGGAGAGAGAGATAGAGAGAGAGTGGGTGTGAGAGAACTGCTGTAGATTTGGGAGGAACAACAGCAGCAGCAGTTTAGCAAGAGATACGACTGATTGGCTCTAGCCCAAGTGGGAGGAGACGGGTGAAAACAGTTAAAGGCCAAGGACGCACAGTCTTTGTTCAGAACTGCTGTAGCTTTGGGAGGAACAACAGCAGCAGCAGCTTAGCAAGAGATACGACTGATTGGCTCTAGCCCAAGTGGGAGGAGAGGGGTGAAAACAGTTGAAAACTGAGGAATTTGCTTTGTAAATTGGTAAATCAGGCAATTTATCAGTCAATTTAAGCAGGACAGCTCTTAGCGAGCGGCAGTGAGTGAGCGGCCTTGTGAGGGAAGTGTGAGTCTTTGGCTCGAGAGTCTTTGGCGGCTGAGGAGAGGAGACCACGCAATACGCTTGAGAGGGAGAGACGAAAGAAGGAGATGTCAGGCAAGCTGATTCAGTGCGATGCTTGCAGTATGTGGGAGGTCAAGGACACCGCTGGTGCCTCTGGCTGCTACAAATGCGAGAAGTGCATCCAGGTAGAGCTCCTGAAGGGCCGTGTTGGGGAACTGGAGAAGCAAGTGGACGACCTCCGGTTCGTACGAGAAACGGAGTCGTTCCTCGACAAGTCCTACAGTACGATTGTTACACCTAAGGTACTGGAAGAGAGAAGGTGGGAGACAGTGAGAAAGGGAGGGAAGCATGGAATGCCAACGTCCCCGGGTGTTGTACCTCTTGTAAACAGGTTCATCCGCTTAGAAGCTGTTGGGACAGAAGACGTGAGCGGCGGACTGGCTTGTGATGCGAATAGGGCTGTTGAGCCAAAACCAAAAAGGCCTAAGGCAGGCAAGGCCATTGTAGTGGGAGACTCCATTGTGAGAGGTACGGACAGGGGTTTCTGCGGCAACAGACGGGATGCGAGGATGGTGTGCTGCCTTCCCGGTGCCAGGATCCAGGATGTCACGGACAGAGTGCAGAAAATCCTCAAGGGCGAAGGTGAACATCCGGAAGTGGTAGTGCATGTCGGCACAAACGATGTCGGAAAAAAGGGGATGAATATTCTGCAGCGTGACTTTAGAGAGCTCGGAAAAATGTTGAAAAGCAGGACCTCCAGGGTTGTTATCTCCGGTTTGCTTCCAGTTCCCCGTGCTAGCGAGAGCAGGAACAGGGAGATACGGGACCTGAACGTGTGGCTGAGGAACTGGTGCACGGGGCAGGGATTTAGATTCTTAGATCACTGGGATCTGTTTTGGGGTAAGGGGGAACTGTACAAAAGGGACGGATTGCATCTTAACAGGTGTGGGACCAGCATTCTGGCAGGCAGGTTTGCCACTGCTACACGGGTGGCTTTAAACTGAATAAGGGGGGTGGGGTGTTGAATGGGATAGTGGAGGATGGAGTTAAAGGGAAAGGGTTTCTTAAATGTGTGAGCGTAGAGACCGAGGGGTGTAAAATGAGGGTAGAAGAAATAGGTAGCAAGGTGAAAAGTAAAAGTGGCAGGCAGACAAAACCAGGGCAAAAATCAAAAAGGGCCACTTTTCAACATAATTGTATAAGGGGTAAGAGTGTTGTAAAAACAAGCCTGAAGGCTTTGTGTCTCAATGCAAGGAGCATTCGTAATAAGGTGGATGAGTTGAATGTGCAGATAGCTATTAATGACTATGATATAGTTGGGATCACGGAGACATGGCTCCAGGGTGACCAAGGCTGGGAGCTGAACATCCAGGGATATTCAATATTCAGGAGGGATAGACAGAAAGGAAAAGGAGGTGGGGTAGCGTTACTGATTAGAGAGGGGATTAATGCAATGGAAAGGAAGGACATTAGTTTGGAGGATGTGGAATCGGTATGGGTAGAGCTGCGAAACACTAAGGGGCAGAAAACGCTGGTGGGTGTTGTGTACAGGCCACCTAACAGTAGTAGTGAAGTTGGAGATGGTATCAAACAGGAAATTAGAAATGCGTGCGACAAAGGCAAAACAGTTATAATGGGTGACTTCAATCTACATATAGATTGGGTGAATCAAATTGGCAGGGGTGCTGAGGAAGAGGATTTCTTGGAATGTATGCGGGATAGTTATCTAAATCAACATGTAGAGGAACCAACGAGAGAGCAGGCTATTTTAGACTGGGTATTGAGTAATGAGGAAGGGTTAGTTAGCAGTCTTGTTGTACGTGCCCCCTTGGGCAAGAGTGACCATAATATGGTTGAGTTCTTCATTAGGATGGAGAGTGACATTGTTAATTCAGAAACAATGGTTCTGAACTTAAAGAAAGGTAACTTTGAGGGTATGAGACGTGAATTGGCCAAGATTGACTGGCAATTAATTCTAAGAGGGTTGACGGTGGATATGCAATGGAAGACATTTAAAGGCTGCATGGATGAACTACAAAAATTGTTCATACCAGTTTGGCAAAAGAATAAATCAGGGAAGGTAGTACATCCATGGATAACAAGGGAAATCAGGGATAGTATCAAAGCGAAGGATGATGCGTACAAATTAGCCAGAAAAAGCAGCATACCGGAGGACTGGGAGAAATTCAAAGACCAGCAGAGGAGGACAAAGGGCTTAATTAGGAAAGGGAAAATAGATTATGAAAGAAAACTGGCAGGGAACATAAAAACTGACTGCAAAAGTTTTTATAGATATGTGAAAAGAAAGAGATTAGTTAAAACAAATGTAGGTCCCTTGCAGTCAGAAACAGGTGAGTTGATCATGGGGAACAAGGATATGGCGGACCAATTGAATAACTACTTTGGTTCCGTCTTCACTAAGGAAGACATAAATAATTTGCCGGAAATAGCAGGGGACCGCGGGTCAAAGGAGTTGGAGGAATTGAGTGAAATCCAGGTTAGCCGGGAAGTGGTGTTGGGTAAATTGAATGGATTAAAGGCCGATAAATCCCCAGGGCCAGATAGGCTGCATCCCAGAGTACTTAAGGAAGTAGCTCCAGAAATAGTGGATGCATTAGTAATAATCTTTCAAAACTCTTTAGATTCTGGAGTAGTTCCTGAAGATTGGCGGGTAGCAAACGTAACCCCACTTTTTAAGAAGGGAGGGAGAGAGAAAATGGGGAATTACAGACCAGTTAGTCTAACATCGGTAGTGGGGAAACTGCTAGAGTCAGTTATTAAAGATGGGATAGCAGCACATTTGGAAAGTGGTGAAATCATTGGACAAAGTCAGCATGGATTTACGAAAGGTAAATCATGTCTGACGAATCTTATAGAATTTTTCGAGGATGTAACTAGTAGCGTGGATAGGGGAGAACCAGTGGATGTGGTGTATCTGGACTTCCAGAAGGCTTTCGACAAGGTCCCACATAAGAGATTAGTATACAAACTTAAAGCACAAGGCATTGGGGGTTCAGTATTGATGTGGATAGAGAACTGGCTGGCAAACAGGAAGCAAAGAGTAGGAGTAAACGGGTCCTTTTCACAATGGCAGGCAGTGACTAGTGGGGTACCGCAAGGCTCAGTGCTGGGACCCCAGCTATTTACAATATATATTAATGATCTGGATGAGGGAATTGAAGGCAATATCTCCAAGTTTGCGGATGACACTAAGCTGGGGGGCAGTGTTAGCTGTGAGGAGGATGCTATGAGACTGCAAGGTGACTTGGATAGGCTGGGTGAGTGGGCAAATGTTTGGCAGATGCAGTATAATGTGGATAAATGTGAGGTTATCCATTTTGGTGGCAAAAACGGGAAAGCAGACTATTATCTAAATGGTGCCCGATTGGGAAAGGGGGAGATGCAGCGAGACCTGGGTGTCATGGTACACCAGTCATTGAAGGTAGGCATGCAGGTGCAGCAGGCAGTAAAGAAAGCGAATGGTATGTTAGCTTTCATTGCAAAAGGATTTGAGTATAGGAGCAGGGAGGTTCTACTGCAGTTGTACAGGGTCTTGGTGAGACCACACCTGGAGTATTGCGTACAGTTTTGGTCTCCAAATCTGAGGAAGGACATTATTGCCATAGAGGGAGTGCAGAGACGGTTCACCAGACTGATTCCTGGGATGTCAGGACTGTCTTATGAAGAAAGACTGGATAGACTTGGTTTATACTCTCTAGAATTTAGGAGATTGAGAGGGGATCTTATAGAAACTTACAAAATTCTTAAGGGGTTGGACAGGCTAGATGCAGGAAGATTGTTCCCGATGTTAGGGAAGTCCAGGACAAGGGGTCACAGCTTAAGGATAAGGGGGAAATCCTTTAAAACCGAGATGAGAAGAACTTTTTTCACACAGAGAGTGGTGAATCTCTGGAACTCTCTGCCACAGAGGGCAGTTGAGGCCAGTTCATTGGCTATATTTAAGAGGGAGTTAGATGTGGCCCTTGTGGCTAAGGGGATCAGGGGGTATGGAGAGAAGGCAGGTACGGGATACTGAGTTGGATGATCAGCCATGATCATATTGAATGGCGGTGCAGGCTCGAAGGGCCGAATGGCCTACTCCTGCACCTAATTTCTATGTTTCTATGTTTCTATGAGAGGGAGAGAGAGAAAGAGAGAGAGTGGGTGTGAGAGGGAGAGAGAAAAAGAGAGAGAGTGAGATGAGGAGAAACATTTTCACCCAGAGAGTTGTGAATTTGTGGAATTCCCTGTCACAGAGGGCAGTGGAGGCTGGGGGAATTCTGATTGGTCGCTGTGTACCCCATACAGCGTCATCTGTTGCCATGGGAGGACGGGAGCTACTGATTGGCCACACGACCCCCTCATATAGCGTCATCTGTTGCCATGGGAGGACGGGGGCTACTGATTGGCCACACGACCCCCTCATACAGCGTCATCTGTTGCCATGGGAGGACGGGGGCTACTGATTGGCCACACGACCCCCCCCTCCCCGTCATACAGCGTCATCTGTTCACGAAGGAACTGCAGATGCTGGAAAATCGAAGGTTACACAAAAATGCTGGAGGAACTCAGCGGGTGCAGCAGCATCTATGGAGCGAAGGAAATGGGTAACGTTTCGGGCCGAAACCCTTCTTCAGACTGATGCGGGGGTGGGGGGGAGAAGGATAGAAAAGGGAGGTGGAGGAGCCCGAGGCGGGGGATGGGAGGAGACAGCTCGAGGGTTAAGGAAGGGGAGGAGACAGCAAGGGCTAGCAAAATTGGGAGAATTCAATGTTCATGCCATGCGGATGCAAGCAACCTAGGCGGAATATGAGGTGCTGTTCCTCCAATTTCCGGTGTTGCTCACTCTGGCAATGGAGGAGACCCAGGACAGAGAGGTCGGATTGGGAATGGGAGGGGGAGTTGAAGTGCTGAGCCACCGGGAGATCAGGTAGGTTATTGCGGACTGAGCGGAGGTGTTCGGCGAAACGATCGCCCAACCTCCGCATAGTCTCACCGATGTAAATCAGCTGACATCTAGAGCAGCGGATGCAATGGATGAGGTTGGAGGAGATACAGGTGAACCTTTGTCGCACCTGGAACGACTAATTGGGTCCTTGAATGGAGTCGAGGGGGGAGGTGAAGGGACAGGTGTTGCATTTATTGCGGTTGCAACGGAAAGTGCCCGGGGAAAGTGTGGTACAGGAGGGAAGGGAAGAGTTGGCTAGGGAGTTGCGGAGGGAGCGGTCTTTGCGGAAGGCAGACATGGGGGGAGATGGGAAGATGTGGCGAGTGGTGGGGTCACGTTGGAGGTGGCGAAATGGCGGAGGATGATTTGTTGTATTTGCCGGCTGGTGGGGTGAAAGGTGAGGACTAGGGGAACTCTGCCCTTGTTGCGAGTGCGGGGATGGGTAGAGAGAGCAGTGTTGCGGGGTATGGAGGAGACCCTGTTACGGGCCTCATCTATGGTGGCGGAGGGGAATCCCCGTTCCCTGAAGAGCGAGGACATTTCAGATGCCCTGGTGTGGAACGTCTCATCCTGGGAACAAATGCGGCGTAGGCGGAGGAATTGGGAGTAGGGGATGGAGTCCTTACAGGAGGCAGGGTGAGAAGACGTGTAGTTCAGATAGCCATGGGAGTCAGATACAGATACAGATACAGATAACCTTTATTGTCATTCAGACCTTTCGGTCTGAACGAAATTTTGTGCCTGCAGTCATACATACAATACAATAAAAACAACAATAAACACATATTAACATCCACCACAGTGAGTCCACCAAGCACCTCCTCACTGTGATGGAGGCAAAAGTCTTAGGGCTGCAGTCTCTTCCCTCCTCTTCTCCCTCTGCGCTGAGGCGATACCCCACCGGGCGATGATAAAAACAGTCCCGCGGCTCAAACACGGCCCGGGGTTGTCGAAGCTGCCGTCCTCCAGTCCAGCTGACACAGCCGCTGGCCCGTAGTGGATATCAGTCAGGAGTCTATCACCTGCGATGGAGATGGTGAGGTCAAGGAATGGTAGGGAAGTGTCGGAAATGGTCCAGGTGTATTTGAGTGCCGGATGGAAGTTGTTGGTGAAGTGGATGAAGTCAGTCAGTTGTGTGTGGGTGCAGGAGGTGGCCCCAAAGCAGTCGTCGATGTAACGGAGGTAGAGGTCGGGGATGGGGCCCTGGTACGTATTGAACAAGGATTGTTCGACGTACCCGACAAAGAGGCAGGCGTAGCTGGGGCCCATGCGTGTGCCCATAGCTACGCCTTGTGTTTGGAGGAAATGGGAGGAGTCAAACGTAGAGTTGTTGAGGGTGAGGACCAACTCCGCTAGGCGGAGGAGAGTGTCAGTGGCTGGGTATAGGTTGCTCCTCTGGTCGAGGAAGAACCGGAGGGCTTTGAGACCATCCTGGTGGGGGATGGATGGAGGTGTAGAGTGACTGGACGTCCATGGTGAAGATGAGGGGGTGAGGGCCTAGAGAATGGAATGTGCGGAGACGACGGAGAGTGTCTGAGGTGTCTAGAACATTGGTGGGAAGGGATTTGACCAACGGGGATAGTATGTGGTCATCACCTGTTGCCATCCTGTGACATCACCTGTTGCTAGGGGGAGCTGGGGGAATTCTGATTGGTCGCTGTGTACCCCCCCCCCCCATACAGCGTCATCTGTTGCCATGGGAGGACGGGGGCTACTGATTGGCCACACGACCCCCCATACAGCGTCATCTGTTGCCATGGGAGGACGGGGTCTACTGATTGGCCACACGACCCCCTCATACAGCGTCATCTGTTGCCATGGGAGGACGGGGGCTACTGATTGGTCGCCATGAGCTGCAGCCTCACAATGGGCGTCTCCTTTCCCCCGCACCCCGCCCTCCCCATTGGCCAGCGCTGGTCCCGTCCTGTGACCTGATTGGTCGTCTTCTCCGCCGCTGACGTCACCTGTCGCCAAGGGAGGAAGCGGAGGCGCTGATTGGCCGTCACGTACAGCGCCCTCCCCCATCCCTTGAGTGTCCGCCCCCTCCCTCCAGCAACAGCTGATTGGACGCTGAGTGAAGGCGCGGTGTATGCGGCGGGCAATCAGCGCCTGCCCGCGCAAACCCACCCGGCAACAGATGACGCTGTATGGGGGGGGGTCGTGTGGCCAATCAGTAGCCCCCGTCCTCCCATGGCAACAGATGACGCTGTATGGGGGGGGTGGGTACTCTGCTACCAATCAGAATTCCCCCAGCTCCCCCTCCTTCTCTCTATCTCTCTCCCATTCGAGACAGAGCCTTCTAGTGGTGACTGCAGGACACAACATGAGAGAGAGCAGCGGGAGAGAGGGGGAAAGACAGTGACAGGAGAGAGAGGAGAGAAGGAGAGAGAGAGAGGAGAAAGAGGGAGACGGGGGGTGATAGAGATGGGCCCTCACTCTTTCTCTCTCCCTCTCTGCCTGCCTCCTTATCTCTCTCTCCCTCTCGCCCTCCCTCTCTCG
>NW_022630166.1:591869-696068 GCF_010909765.2 Amblyraja radiata
TAATCTCTCCCCCTCTCTCTCTCCCTCCTTCCCACTCTCTTTCTCCTCCTCTCTCTCTCTCTCTCTCCTTCCCTCTCTCTCTTTCTCTCTCTTTCTCCTCCTCTCTCTCCTCCACTCAGAGGGGGAATCGAGAGGGAGGGAGAGAGAAGAGAGAGAGAGAGAGGTAGAGAGCGGGAGGATCGAAAGAGGGGAGCGAGAGAGAGGAGAGAGAAAGAGAGGAGGAAAAGCGAGATGGGGAAGTGAGAGAGCGGGTAGAGGGGGAGAGATAGAGGGTGGAAGAAAGGTGCGGGGAGGGGTGCAGGAAGGGGGTGACGGTGGGGAGGGAGAGGTGGTGAGAGAGAGGGGGAGATGAGAGGAGAGAGGGAAAGAGAGAGGGGGAGAGACAGCGGAGAGAGAGGGAACGAGAGAGAGAAGGGGGGAGAGAGAGAGGAGAGAGAGTGAGGGGAAGGGAGGGGAGGGGGAGAGAAGTTGTGAGAGAAGGGTTAATAGGGATGGTTGATTTATACTAGAACTCTGAAAATTATAACTTAGAAAGAAATAAGGTGTCAGCAGAAGCCAGACTGCTGGTCGAAGAAAGTAACAATATACAGGACAGAGGGAACTTCTAGATAAAGAAGTAACAGATAAAAACTCCAGCAGAAGCCTTTGACGTCAGGAGATGTTCCGAGACGTTTCTGGACGTTCTCGTGGGAATGTGGGCTTTATGTTATGATTGGACGAAGCTCGATGGGGAGACATGAGGTGGTGACCATAGTGAAGAAAGGTATAAAAGACAGATACAACCTCCATTTTTGTGTGTCTCTAGAGGATGATAGAGGAGGGACACCCTTTTCTGCGCAGAAATGTAATAAAGGAAAACTTGTTTCTTTGATTTTGTCTCTGAAGAGTTTGTGATTGATTTTGAATCTCACAGATGGGGGCTCGGTTCCGGGATCAATTACTCCAGCCAGCTGATGGGAGTAGACGGACGAAGGGAAGGTGCACCCTGCTGATTTCAGCAGTCTCAGACTCCTTGCTTGCCGCCAGCTGTTTGAGCAGTAGTATCCAGGACCACACAGAGAGACACGAGAAACAAGTGATAGTGTGGGAGTGGTTGGAAATCGCGAAAAATCAATTGAGCAATTCCAGTGCATGGAACCCAGGTAGGAAAATGACTATTAAGTACTTCCTGGGCGATTGAGAATGATGAACACGGTATTAAGAATATAAGACCTTGTACGGGCAAGGCAGGTATGATGAACACGGTATTAAGAATATAAGACCTTGTACGGGCAAGGCAGGTATGATGAACACGGTATTAAGAATATAAGACCTTGTACGGGCAAGGCAGGTATGATGAACACGGTATTAAGAATATAAGACCTTGTGGTTAACGTCCTGAAAGATTCAGGGGTCTATACGGGCAAGGCAGGGATGATAAACACAGTGTTAAGAAAAAGGGAGGGAAAAGGCTGTGGGACAAATCCCCGCATTCTGCCCAATTGGGGCAAATGCTGGACCCTGGAGGGCAGGAAATACCCAGGGGTTGGAGAAGCCAACAATGATAAGGTATAGTCAGTTGGGGAAAATGCAGAGCTGCATATGGGCAGATGTCCACGGAAAATGAAGAGCCGGAGGGGGCCAAAATACCCAAGGGAAAGAGATGACAGGGGCCGGGGTGGACGAAAATCACCCGGCCAACAAGACGGGGAGTCAAAGGGCAGAAGGGGAAGATAAGAAGTTCGGTAGAAATTAAACCCGAGGGAGGTACCTAGGAGAGGACCCTGAGGGGAAGGGAGTTTGCCTCCTTGAAGATTCATTAGGTCTGACGAGAACAGTTAGATCAATTCCTGAGAGACAGGAAAATTCCTGAGACAGGATGATAAGGGAGTTACTCCCGAAAGTAGCAGATAAGAAGACGGCAGAGGCCGCGAAAGGGGGATGTGATAGAAGACGGCAAAGGCCGGGGACAACAGTGCAGGCAGGGAGAAAATATACATTGATTAATCTATTTGAAGTAAGAATGAAACAAAGTGATTTGTTTGAAAACCGGTTTGGAACAAATGGTTAAAATGAGCAAGTTGTAAAATTGAACACAGACGCCCCGTGGCGGAGGTGGGAATTCCCACTGTGTTTGAGCCGTAGGGGATTGCGAACAAGCTGCAAAAATGAACTCTTTGTATCCTGGTAACCTGAAAAAGAGAAGTTGTAAAAATCGTTTCTTGATGTTCTTTTAGATTTCTTGTCAGTAAAGTTAACTGGAAATAAGTTAATTGATGAAACATGACCAGCTTTTATGTTGTTTTATGGTAGACATACAAGTTGAGAAACACAGACAGAGAGAGAGAGAGAGACAGACACAGAGACACAGAGAGAGCCAGATACAGAGAGAGAGAGAGAGACAAACACAGAGACAGCCAGACAGAGAGAGAGAGATTTTATTTATTTAGCGAATGCAAAATCCTTTAGCCAAGCAGTTGCCTCTTGATCTGCTGTGTGAAGGGTGACAAGTCCTCCTTTGAGTCTTTGTTGAAGGCATGCTTCAATGATGTGTTGTAAGGGAGTGCCACAAGCACACCGTGGGGTTGGGCTGCTGCCCCATTTGTGAAGGCTGGCCAAGCAGGGGCCATGTCCAGTCCTGAATCTATTCAGCGTCGAGAAAGAAAGAGAGAGAGAGGGAGACAGACAGAGAAACAGAAGTAAGAGACGACAGATTATCCCTTGGAGCACCCATGAACTGAGAGGGCTAAAATTAAAAAAAAAATAAAAAAAAATAAAAAATGGATTAGGGCTTTGGAGGAGGAGAATGTGGGACGATTGTTGGCCATGGAAGATTTGAAGGCACCATTGGTGAAGTGGTGGGAACCACTATGTAAATTGTTACAATGACCGGCAATAGACTACAAACATGGCCGCCGCTCAAAACTTACCGGCAGCAGCGCCACCGTTAGGTCAGCTGCTGTTACTGCAGCCTGACTACCGGCTACAGCGCCATCTTCTGGTTGGATGCCGTCACTGCAGCATGACTACCGGCTACAGCGCCATCTTCTGGTTGGATGCCGTCATGACAGGGTATGCAGGCCCCTCAGCAAATGTTACCCACTTAAGGTGAATCCCAAGGAACAAATGGGAATGAAAAGGTGGAGAGTTGAAAATGAGCAAGAAATAGAAGGCAACCAGTTGATGAACATTATATTATGAACTATTGTGGTGGAAGCCATTCTTCTTAAAGTCAAGCAGAATCAGTAAACAGTTGGTCTCTGCGGTCAATGTCAATGAACAAAGCCCCTGGTTGAAAAGACTGAAATAAGTGATGAACTGACACAAGTGAGTCCTATGACGGAACCAAGCGAGGCCAGAGAATTACATGCCAATAATACATGTCTTGGGGAACTTTTCCTCGAAAAGTCCTATCAGGAGCGAAATTAATCTGGAGATGATAAGCCCTAACAGGACTGGGGTCCCCAAGAGAGAGGAAGGGATTTAAGGAAGGATGTCAAGAAAGGCTAGGATGAGGTAGGTTTTTTAAATTAGATGGGAAAGGCAGAGTTGAAAGTTGAGGGGGAACTTCTTTACTCAGAGAGTGGTAGCTGTGTGGTATGAGCTTCCAGTGAAGGTGGTGGAGGCAGGTTCGATTTTATCATTTAAAAATAAATTGGATAGTTATATGGACGGAAAAGGAATGGAGGGTTATGGTCTCAGCGCAGGTATATGGGACTAGGGGAGAATACGTGTTCAGTACGGACTAGAAGGATCGAGATGGCCTGTTTCCGTGCTGTAATGGTTATATGGTTATATGGTTATACCCTTAGAAAGTATTTGCTGATGTGGACAATTTGTTGGTTTGTTCCACAAGTAAAGAGAGAGAGAGAGAGAAACACTTCAGAATATAAGACAGCAGATGATGACCTTGGGAAAGGCAGGATATAGTTAAGACTAGGTCGGAAAATATGTTGAAATTGTATGGTGAAACGGAAAAAGTACATGTCAAAGAAGTTAAATTAAAATGCAGACAAAGCAGCTGAAACAGCATCTGGAAGAGATGTCCAGGGTAAGTCTGAATCAATTTAGGTATAAACACTAGAGTGTCGTTTATGATGAATAAGGTAATTAAGAGGTTTGGTAAACCTACAGAAATCAGCTTTGACAACGGATTGTTTTCATTTGATGAAAAGAATAAATGGAACATTTGTGTAATGCTCTTCCATTGGCACTGAAGAAATGTTGCATGCAAACTAACCAGCCGTGGGTGGCACAATGGAGAAGTCCCTGCAGGGGACCGAGTTTGGAACAGTTACAGATCGAATAAAAACAAAAAGTATATGAAACAGTTAATAATGATATACAAGTCTATTTATGAACAGGTAAAGTAAAAGCTGTCGGAGATGGACCAGGAGGAAGGACCCTTTAAACCTGAAGACAAGGTGTATGTATGAGTTTTCTAAATCACCGACCGATGTTCGTTTAGAAGGTTGAGATACCTAGTACAATTTCAATAATTACATGAGGGCTGTCCTGCAGGTATGAATAGATAATAGCCCTGAGGTAAGTGAACAAGGGGACAAAGAAGAGTAGAGTTTTAACAAGAACGTTGTTTGACATCAGTGGTGGGAAATAATGGAAAGGATACTAAAGGCAATATTATAGGGATTTGGATAAATAGGGTAGGATTAAGAAGAATTAGCATGGATTTGTGATTGTGATATTTGACTAATCTTGATTTTTTTACTTTAAAAAGAAGAGGTTAGTAAGGAATAGCAAGATGGATTAAAAAGTGGCTGTATGGGAAATGAGGGAGAGTAATGGTGGATGGATGTTTGTCAGGTTGGAGGTCAATGACTAGAGGGGTACCTCGGGGATGTGTGCTGGGTCCACTGTTGTTTGTCATGTGAATCAATAAAATGGATGTTGGTGTGGTAAGATAGATTAAGAAGTATGTAGATGATACTAAGATAGGTGGTGTTGTGAATAATGAAGTAGATTTTAAAAGTGTACAGAGAGATTTAGGTCATTTGGAAGAGTGGGTTGAAACATGACAGATGGATTTAATGTTGATAAGTGTGATACATCTTGGCAGGACAATTCAAATTAGACGTACATGGTAAAAGATTGTGAATTGAGGAATGAAGTTGAAATCAGAGCATTGTTTATAGAAGTTGGGTTGTAATGTTAAATTGTACAAGGTATTGGTGAGGTCAATTGTGGAGAATGGTGTATAATTTTGGTAGGCATATTTATAAGAGAAAGGTTGAACGAGTTAGATATTTGGGGAAAGAGAGAAGGAATACCCACCATAGAGGGTAGTGATGTTTTCTTAAGGAACTATTTACTGGCAGTATCTCGTTCTATTACAGAATTAAAAACCAAGGGGCTGCTGGCACAGAGTCCCGATCTCGACTTGCCACTCCATTCTGTGAAAGCAGAGAACTGGGATCTTGTAAAATCATGGAAGGAAGAAAAGCTGTAACCTAGGTGGACTGGACCCTACCTTGTGTTATTAATCACCGAGACAGCAGTACGAACAAAAAGAAAAAGGGTGGACACACGCAAGCCGATTTAAGGGTCCTGTGGAGGCCCCACCGGACAATATCAGCCCATGGACTGTGCGTGAAGGGAAGGAACCATTGACTTTGTGCCTATTCGGATGTTGTATCATTCCCTGCGCACGGGGTCTGGCTCAGCGATTTATAGAGACAGCCCTGACAAAGAACAGCACCGTCATGATGGCCTTCAGAACACAGTATGACTAGCGAGAGGAGGATAGGGAGGCGAAGAATCTGCTGCTAGCACTAGAAAAGGAAGATATAGTATAAATCAAGAGTTGCGTAGCAAAAAGAAAAATGGTGGATTGTGAGAGAAGGGTTAATAGGGATGGTTGATTTATACTAGAACTCTGAAAATTATAACTTAGAAAGAAATAAGGTGTCAGCAGAAGCCAGACTGCTGGTCGAAGAAAGTAACAATATACAGGACAGAGGGAACTTCTAGATAAAGAAGTAACAGATAAAAACTCCAGCAGAAGCCTTTGACGTCAGGAGATGTTCCGAGACGTTTCTGGACGTTCTCGTGGGAATGTGGGCTTTATGTTATGATTGGACGAAGCTCGATGGGGAGACATGAGGTGGTGACCATAGTGAAGAAAGGTATAAAAGACAGATACAACCTCCATTTTTGTGTGTCTCTAGAGGATGATAGAGGAGGGACACCCTTTTCTGCGCAGAAATGTAATAAAGGAAAACTTGTTTCTTCGATTTTGTCTCTGAAGAGTTTGTGATTGATTTTGAATCTCACAAAGTGGTGAGATTATGGGTAGTTTTGGCAAGTTGGCCTTTATAACAAGAGGAGTTGAGTCTAGGAGTCAAGAGGTCCTTCTGCAGTTGTACAGGGCCCTGGTGAGACCACACCTGGAGTATTGTGTACAGTTTTGGTCCCCTAATTTGAGGAAGGACATTCTTGCTATTGAGGGAGCCCAGCGCAGGTTCACCAGGTTAATTCCTGGGATGGCGGGACTGTCATATGCTGAGAGAATGGAGCGGCTGGGCTTGTACACTCTGGAGTTTAGAAGGATGAGCGGGTATCTCATTGAAACATATATCAGATTATTAAGCGTTTGGACACGCTAGAGACAGGAAACATGTTCCCGATGTTGGGGGAGTCCAGAACCGGGGGCCACACACAGTTTCAGAATAAGGGGTCGGCCATTTATAACGGAGACGAGGAAACACTTTTCCACAGTGAGAGTTGTCAGTCTGTGGAATTCTCTGTGAGAGTTGTGAGTCTGTGGAATTCTCTGCCTCAGAGGGCGGTGGAGGCCGGTTCTCTGGATACTTTCAAGAGAGAGAGTGCGTGTGATCTCTCTCTCCCTTTTTTTCTTCCTTTGTTCTTCTTTTTTCCTTCTTTTTGCTCTCTCTCTCTCTCTGTCTGTCCCTCTCTGTCCCTCTCTCAGCCAATCAGCGCCGCCGAAACCCCCCCAGCAACACGTGGCACTTCAGCGGGAAGTGAAGGCTACCAATCGGCGCCTCGCCTTCTCCTTGGCAACAGGTGACGTCACGACGGGGTGCGGCAGCCATTCGGATCGGATCTTCCGCTTCCCCTTCGGCAACAGCTGATTGGACGATGTGTGTGCGGCGGCCAATCGGCGCCTGCTCAAACCGTCCCTGGCAACAGATGACGCTGTATGGGCGGCGCGGTGACCAATCAGTAACCCCTTTCCTCCCATGGCAACAGATGACGCTGGATGAATGGGCGCGGCGGCCAATCAGTAGCCCCCTTCCTCCCATGGCAACAGATGACGCTGTATGGGGGACGGGGCGGCCAATCAGTAGTCCCCTTCCTCCCATGGCAACAGATGACGCTTTATGGGGGGCGCGGCGGCCAATCTGATTTCCTCGTTCTGCCCCGGCAACAGAACACACTCGCTCTCGTGCACCGGGAGGATTGCCCCGGCTGCCGGCGTTTGCACACAGTTGATGCGCGGGCAGTTTTGCAATGATTGCCGGCCTCTGAATCGGAACTAAACCTCGGGGAGAGTTGCATTGACTCCCGCTGTGTGCATTCAACACTCTTCACTTCCCAGAGTTTGTATCGAGATTGTAAACTTGGAGTAATGCCTGCTTTACCGCGGGGAGTAATGCACAGTTTCCAGGCCACTGCATCGGCGCCAAACCTCGGGGAGAGTTGCATTTACTCCCGCTGTTTGCATTAAACACTCTTCACTTCCCAGAGTTTGTATCGAGTTTGTAAACTTGGAGTAATGCCTGCTTTACCGCGGGGAGTAATGCACAGTTTCCAGGCCACTGCATCGGCGCCAAACCTCGGGGAGAGTTGCATTTACTGCCGCTGTTTGCATTAAACACTCTGCACTTCCCAGAGTTTGCATCGAGTTTGTAAACTTGGAGTAACGGCCTCTAGAGGGGGGAGAGAGAAAGGGGGAGAGATAACAATTTCTAAAGTTTAACTGTGTTATTCAGGCCCCACTCTCCCTCCACAGATGCTGCCTGACCCGCTGAGTTACTCCAGCACTCTGTGAAACGTCACCTATCCAGATGTCTCGCAGGGATATCTCCTGGGCTAGTACAGGCCTGATGGGCCGAAGGGAGATCTCCTGGGCTAGTACTGACAGATGGGCTGAAGGGACACACCTCCTGGGCTAGTACAGGGAGATGGGGAGATGGAGAGAGAGGGGTGGGAGAGAGATAGAGAGGGGGGGGGAGAGAGAGAGAGAGCAACTATGCCAAGAACCAGGCTTCTGTGGACAGAAACTCAAGACACAGGCTCAAAGCCTAACAACTAGGCCGGGAACCAGGCTTTTCAGGCCGGAAACTCATCTGCCATTTCCTTGTTCCCCATAATAAATTCCCCTTTTCGTTCTCAAGGGTCCAACTTTGGTCTTAACTATTTTTTTTCTCTTCAGATACCTAAAGAAGCTTTTACTATTCTGCTTTATATTCTTTCAATGACAATGCAGTCATTGCATGCAAAGGATATGCAACAAAATACTAAATATGATTACTATCTAAATGGCGTCAAGTTGGGAAAAGTGGGAGTACAACGGGATCTGGGGGGGGGGGTCCTTGTTCATCAGTCAATGAAAGTAAGCATGCAGGTACAGTTGGCCGTGAAGAAATCGAATGGCATGTTGGCCTTCATAACAAGAGGAGTTGAGTACAGGAGCAAAGAGTTCCTTCTGCAGTAGTACAGGGCCGTAGTGAGACCACACCTGGAGTATTGTGGGCAGTTTTGGTCTCCAAACTTGAGGAAGAGCATTCTTGCTATTGAGTGAGCCCACAGAGAGTTGTGAGTCTGTGGAATTCTCTGCCTCAGAGGGCGGTGGAGGCCGGTTCTCTGGGTGCTTTCAAGAGAGAGTTCAATACGGCTCTTAAAGATAGCGGAGTCAGTCTTCCCGCTGACTGGAGATCCCGCAACAAGAAAGCTTTTCACTGTACCTCGCTACACGGGACAATAAACTACACTCAACTCAAATGCTCTATTTTGGTTTAGGAAATGTCAACAGAGTGGAACAAACGTGCACGTGTGAATTTCATTCGCTCGAACTCTAGCGATAAACGTGACTTTAAAACATTATGGAAAACATTCTCATATGTCTGTTAATGTAAGTGTTTTGGGAGAGAGAAGGGGAGAGAGAGAGAAGGAAGATGGAGAGAGAGGGGAGAGAGAGAGAGGGGGCGAGAGATGGGGGAGAGAGAGAGTGAAGAGAGGGGGTGAGAGAGAGAGAGAGGGGAGAGAGAGAGAGGGGTAAGAGAGGGGAGAGAGAGAGAGGAGAGAGAGAGAGAGAGAGAGAGGGGAGAGACAGGGAGAGGGGGAGAAAGAGTATGATTTAGTTTTTTTGTTTAGTTTATTATAGTTTAACTGACTTTAGTTTATAAATTCATTTATCTTTTCCGCCTCTGTGCCCTCCTTTCCTCTCAATACCTCCTTCCCGCCCAACGGGTGCTCTGCCGGGGAAGAACCCGGGGTCAGCAGGACTCCAGGGGTGAGATTAAGGAAGGATGGAAGATTGGCCAACTATGGAGGTTGACAACAAAATGGCCGGCATCACGGTAAGCAGGGCAGCCAATTCTCACGCTTTGAGCGTGACACTCACGTATTTCAGCCAATTCTCACGCCCTCACGCTGAAGACAGAATTCTCACGCTGACAGGCTGTCTTCAGTCCCTGCACAGCAAATATCCTATAATGGAGCTATAGGATCTTTGCTACTCAGTTTGTCTCAAGTTGCCAAAAGCGACGTAAATTCAAGATGCGAAAAGCGAGAAAAGTTCAGGATGCATGAAGTGACGAAATTTGAGCATATGGGGAGCGCCGAAATTTCCGCACACAAAAAGCGACGAAAATTCAGCATGCGAAAAGCGACGAAACATCAGGACGCATAAAGTGACGAGATTTCAGAACGTGAAAAGCGACGAAATTTCAGCACACGAAAAGTGATAAAATTTCAGGACGTGAAATGTGACGACATTTCAGCACACGAAAAGCGGCGAAATTTCAGCACAAGTAAAGTGACGAAATTTCAGCACACGAAAAGCGACGAAATTTCAGAAAATGAAAAGCAACTAAATTTCCGCACACGAAAAGCGCCGAAATTTCAGCATGCGAAAAGCGACTAAAACTCAGCACGCGGAAAGAGAGGAACATTCAGGTCGTTAAAACCAACGAAAATTCAGCATGCATAAAGTGACGAAAATTCAGCACACGAAAAGTGAGGAAATTTCAGGACGTGAAAATCAACGAAATTTGAGCACATGAAAGGCGCCGAAATTTCAGCACACAAATAGCAACGAAAGTTCAGCATGTCTAAAGCGACGAAACATCAGGACGCATAAAACACCGATATTTCAGAATGTGAAAAGCGCCGAAATTTCAGCACACGAAAAGCGCCGAAATTTCAGCAGACGAAAAGAGACGAAATTTCAGGACGTGAAAAGCGACGAAATTTCAGCAATCTTTAAGCGACGAAAATTCACCATGCGAAAAGCGACGGAAAATTCGACACATGAAAAGTGACGAGCTTTCAGGACGCGGAAGGCGACCGAAATTCAAAATGCCAAAAGCGATGTAAATTCATGAAGCGAAAAGCGAGAAAAGTTCAGGATGCGTGAAGTGACGAAATTTGAGCAGATGGGGAGCGCCGACATTCCCGCACACAAAAAGCGACGAAAATTCAGCATGCGAAAAGAGATGAAACATCAGGACGCGTAAAGTGACGAAATTTCAGAACGTGACATGCGACGATATTTCAGCACACGAAAAGCGACGAAATTTCAGCACAAGAAAAGTGATGAAATTTCAGGACGTGAAAAGTGACGACATTTCAGCACACGAAAAGCGACGAAATTTCAGAACATGAAAAGCAACTAAACTTCTGCACATGAAAAGCGCCG
Organism: Amblyraja radiata; assembly: GCF_010909765.2. Classification (NCBI taxonomy): domain Eukaryota; kingdom Metazoa; phylum Chordata; class Chondrichthyes; order Rajiformes; family Rajidae; genus Amblyraja; species Amblyraja radiata. Next base: position 602,749 of record NW_022630166.1, read on the forward strand.
CTATTTCAGCATGCGAAAAGCGACAAAAATTCAGCATGCGAAGAGAGAGGAACATTCAGGTCATTAAAACCAACGAAAATTCAGCATGCATAAAGTGACGAAAATTCAGCACACGAAAAGTGACGGAATTTCACGACGTGAAAAGCAAAGAAATATCAGCACATGAAAAGCAAGAAAAATTCAGCACGCGGAAAATGACGAAATTTCAGAAGTGAAAAGTGAAGAAATATCAGCACACGAAAAGCACCGAAATTTCAGAACACAAAACGCCACCAAAATTGAGCATGTGAAAAGCGACGAAATTACAGGACGAAAGGCGACGAAATTACAGGACGATAGGCGACAAAATTACGCGACGAAATATCAGAACATGAATAGCAACGAAATTTGAGCACATGAAGAGCGCCGAAATTTCAGCACACAAAAAGCGATGAGATTTCAGAACGTAACTAAATTTCCGCACAGGAAAACGCCGAAATTTCAGCATGCGAAAAGCGACAATAATTCAGCACGCGAAAAGAGAGGAACATTCAGGTCGTTAAAACCAACGAAAATTCAGCATGCGTAAAGTGACGAAAATACGGCATGTGAAAAATGACGAAACATCAGGACGCATAAGTCGACGAAATTTCAGAACGTGAAAAGCGACGAATTTTCAGCACACGAAAATGACGAAATTTCAGCTGACGAAAAGTGACGAAATTTCAGGACATGAAAAGCGACGAAATTTCAGCATACTAAATGCGACGAAAATTCACCATGCGAAAAGCGACGAAAATTCAGCACATGAAAAGTAACGAGCCGTTAGGACACTAAAAGAGACGAAAATTCAAAATACCAAAGCGACGTAAATTCAAGATGCAAAAGGCGACAAAATTTGAGCACATGAAGCACGCCGAAATTTCAGCACACAAAAAGCGACGAAAATTCAGCATTCGAACAGTGATGAAACATCAGGACGCCAACGCGACAAAATTTCAGAATGTGAAAAGCGACGAAATTTCAGTACATAAAAAGCAATGCAAAAAGTGATGACAATTCAGCATGCGAAAAGCGACGAAATTACAGGATGCATAAAGCGACGAAATATCAGGATATGAAAAGTGACGGAATTCCAGCACGTGAAAAGCGGCGAAATTTCAGCACACAAAAAACCACGAAAATTCTGCATGCGAAAAGCAACATCAGGAAACATAAAGCGACGATATTTCAGAACGATAAAAGTGGCGAAATTTCACCACACGGAAAGTGATGAAAATTCAGCATGCAAAAGGCGACAAAAATTCTGCAGGTGAAAAGAGAGGAACATTCAGGACGTTAAAACCAACGTTAAAAGGTGCCTACTCCTGCACCTAATTTCTATGTTTCTATGTTTCTAAAAATGCGACGCGTAAAATGACGAAAATTCAGCACGCCAAAAGCGACAAACCTTCAGAACGTGTAAAGCGACGAAAAATTAAGCAAGCGAAAAGTGATGAAAATTGAGCCTGTGAAAAGCGATGAAAATTCAGCATGCGAAAAATGACAAAACATCAGGACGCATAAAGTCACGAAATTTCAGAAGGTGAAAAGCGACAAAATTTCAGCATACTAAAAGCGACGAAAATTCACCATGCGAAAAGCGACGAAAATTCAGCACGCGAAAAGTGACAAACGTTCAGGATGCCTGAAGCGACAAAATTTCAGGACACGAAAAGTGATGAACTTTCAGGAAGCAAAACGCAACGAAAATTCAGCACGTGAAAAGTGACGAAACTTCAGGACACGAAGAGCGACAACAACGTGAAAAGCAACGAAACTTCAGGACGTGAAAGGCGACGAAAATTCAGCACGCAAAAAGTGACTAACTTTCAGAACGTGAAATGCGACGAAAATTAAGCCTGCATAATGTGGCGAAATTTCAGAACATGACAAGTGGCGAAATTTCAGCACATGTAAAGCGACGGAAATTCAGCATGCGAAAAGAGAGGAACTTTCAGGACGTTAAAACCAATGGAAATTCAGCAAGCGTAAAGTGACGAAAATTAGGCACGCGAAAAACGACAAACCTTCAGGACACGAAAAGCTATGGAAATTCCGCACGCGAATAGTGACGAAATTCAAGGATTGGAAAAGCTATGACATATCAGCCCACGAAATGTGACGAAAATTCAGAACGTGAAAAACGACGAAATTTCAGCATACTAAAAGCGACGAAAATTCACCATGTTAAAAGCGACGAAAATTCAGCACGCGAAAAGTGACAAAATTTCAGGATGCATGATACGACAACATTTCAGGACACGAAAAGCGACGAAAATTCAGCACGCGAAAAATTACGAGATTTCAGAACGTGAAAAGTGAAGAAATATCAGCACACGAAAAGCACCGAAATTTCAGAACACAAAACGCGACAAAAATTGAGCATGTGAAAAGCGACGAAATTACAAGACGAAAAGCGACAAAATTACGCGACGAAATATCAGAACATGAATAGCAACGAAATTTAAGCACATTAAGAGCGCCGAAATTTCAGCACACAAAAAGCGATGAAATTTCAGAACATGAAAAGTAACTAAATTTCCGCACAGGAAAATGCCGAAATTTCAGCATGCGAAAAGCGACAAAAAATCAACACGCGAAAAGAGAGGAACAGTCAGGTCGTTAAAACCAACGAAAATTCAGCATGCGTAAAGTGACGAAAATACGGCATGTGAAAAGTGACAAAACATCAGGAGGCATAAGTCGATGAAAAAGCGACGAAATTACAGGACATGAAAAGCGACGAGATTTCAGACCAAGAAAAGCAACGAAGTTTGAGCAAATGAAGAGCACCGACATTTCAGCACACAAAAAGCTACGAAAATTCAGCATGTCAATAGCGATGACACATCAGGACGCATAATGCAACGAAATTTCAGAACGTGAAAAGCGACGAATTTTCAGCACACGAAAAACGTCGAAATTTCAGCTGACGAAAAGTGACGAAATTTCAGGACATGAATAGCGACGAAAATTCACCATGCGAAAAGCGACGAAAATTCAGCACATGAAAAGTGACGAGCTGTCAGGACACGAAAAGCGACGAAAAATCAAAATATCAAAGCGACGTAAATTCAAGATGCAAAAAGCGACAACATTTGAGCATATGAAGCGCGCCAAAATTTCAGCACACAAAAAGCGACGAAAATTCAGCATGCGAACAGCGATGAAACATCAGGACGCCTAAAGCGACAGAATTTCAGAACGTGAAAAGCGACGAAATTTCAGTACATAAAAAGCAACGCAAAAAGTGATGTCAATTCAGCATGCGAAAAACGACAAAAATTCATCACCCGAAAAGCGAGGAACATTCAGGACATTAAAACCAACGAAAATTCAGCACCGGCAGAACAAGAAAGGTGACAAAAATTCAGCATGCCAAAAGCGACAGAAATTCAGCACACGAAAAGAGAGGAACATTCCGGACGTTAAATTCAGTACGCACAAAGTGATTAAAATTCAGCACGTGAAAGGAAACAAACCTTCAGGGCGCGAAAAGCGACGGAAATTCCGCACGCGAAACATGACGAAATTTCATAACGTGAAAAGTGACGAAAATTTATCACTTGAAAAGTGACGAAAATGCAGCATGCAAAAAGCAACAAGAAGCAACAAACGTGAAAAGAGAGGACCATTCAGGATGGTAAACCCAACGAAAATTCAGCATGCGAAAAGTGACAAACCTTCAGGACGCGAACAGCGATGGAAATTGCGCACTCGAAAAGCGACAAAACTTCAGGACGCATAGAACGACGAAATTCTAGCACATGAAAAGCGACGAAAATTCAGCAAGCGAAAAGCGCCGAAACATCAGGACGCATAAAGCGACAGAATTGCAGAACGAGAAAAGCGACGGTAATTCAGCATGCCAAAAGCGCCAACAATTCGGCATGCAAAAAGAGAGGAACATTCAGGACGTTAAAAGCAACTATAATTCAGTACGCATGAAGTGACGAAAATTCAGCAGGCGAAAAGCGACAAACCTTCAGAACGCGAAAAGCGATGGAAATTGCGCACGCGAAATACGACAAAATTTCACGACGCATAAAGCTACAACATTTCAGGACTTGAAAAGCGACGAAATTCCAACACACGAAAAGCGGCGAAATTCCAGCACACTAAAAGCAACGAAAATTAATCATGCGAAAAACGACAAAACTTCAGCACCCGAAAAGCGAGGAACATTCAGGACAATAAAACCAACGAAAATTCAGCATGCGTAAAGTGACGAAAATTCAGCACGCAAAAAGCGACAAACCTTCAGGACGCGAAAAGCGATGGAAATTTCGCACGCGAAAAGTGATGAAATTACATGACGTGAAAAGCGACGAAATATCAGCACACGAAAAGCGACGCAAATTTAGCATGCAAAAAGTGATGAACTTTCAGCTTGCGAAAAGCGACGAAATTACAGGACGCATAAAGCGACTAAATTTCAGGATATGAAAAGCGACAAAATTTCAGCACACAAAAAAGCAACGAAAATTCAGCATGCGAAAAACGACAAAAATTCAGCACACGAAATGAGAAGAACACTCAGGACATTAAAAGCAACGAAAATTCAGCACATGTAAAGTGACGAAAATTCAGCACGCAAAAAGCGACAAACCTTCAGGACGCGAAAAGTGACGGAAATTCCGCATGTCAAAGGTGACGAAATTTCAGGACACATATAGCGACGAAATTTCATGACATGAAAGGCGACGAATATCCAGCGCACGAAATGCGACGAAAATTCAGATTGCCAAAAACGACAAAATTCAGCATGCGGCAAGCGACGAAACATCAGGGAGAATAAAGCGACGAAATTTCAGAACGAGAAAAGCGATGAAATATCAGCACACAAAAATCGACGAAAATATAGCACACAACAAGCGACGAAAATTCAAGCACACGAAAAGTTCCGAAATTTCAGCACACAACAAGCGACGAAAATTCTGCACGCATAAAGTGACGACATTTCAACATGCGAAAAGCGACGAAATTACAGGATGCATAAAGCATCGAAATGTCAGGACATGAAAAGCGACGAAATTCCAGCAGACGAATAGCAGCGAAATTTCAGCACACGAAATGAGAGGAACATTCAGGACATTAAAACCAACAAAAATTCAGTACGCATTAAGTGATGAAAATTCAGCACGTGAAAAGTGACAAACCTTCAGGACGCGAAAAGCGACGGAAATTCCACAGGCGAAATGTTACGAAATTTCATAACGTTAAAAGCGGCGAAAATTTAGCATGCAAAAAGCGACGAAAATTCAGCATGCAAAAGGCGACAAAAATTCAGCACGCGAAAAGAAAGGACCATTCAGGATGGTAAACCCAACGAAAATTCAACACGCGAAAAGCGACAAAGTTTCAGGACGCGAAAAGCGTTGGAAATTGCGCACGAGAAAAGCGACCAAATTTCAAGGCGAATAAAGCGACGAAATTTCACGACATGAAAAGTTACGACATTTCAGCACGCGAAAAGCAACGAAACATCAGGACGAAAAAAGAGACGAAATTTCAGAATGAAAAAGTGGCGACATTTCAGCACCCGAAATGCAACGAAAATTCAGCATGCGAAAAACAACAAAAATTCAGCACGCGAAAGAGAGGAACATTCATGACATTAAAACCAACGAATATTCAGCATGCGTAAAGTGATGAAAACTCATCACGCGAAAAGGGGCAAACCTTCATGACGCGAAAAGCGACAGAAATTCCGCACGCGAAAAGTGACGAAATTTCAGGACACGAAAAGCGACGAAAATTTAGCATGTAAAAAGTGACGACATTTCAGCACCCGAAAAGCGAGGAACATTCAGGACATTAAAATCAACGAAAATTCAGCGCGTAAAGTGACGAAAATTCAGCACACAAAATGCGATAAACCTTCAGGACGCGAAAAGCGACGAACATTCCGCACGCAAAAAGTGACGATATTTCAGGACAGGAAAAGCGACGAACTATCAGCACACGAAAAGCAACGAAATTCCAGCACAAGAAAAGCTCCGAAATTTCAGCACACAAAAAGCAACGAAAATTCAGCATGCGAAAAGCGACGTAACATCAGGACGCATAAAGCAACGACATTTCTGGACATGAAAAGCGACGAAATTCCAGCACACGAAAAGCGGCGAAATTTCAGCACACGAAATGAGAGGAACATTCAGGACATTAAAACCAATAAAAATTCAGTACGCATAAAGTGATGAAAATTCAGCACGTGAAAAGTGACAAACCTTCAGGACGCGAAAAGCGACGGAAATTCCACAGGCGAAATGTGACGAAATTTCATAACGTTAAAAGCGACGAAAATTTAGCATGCAAAAAGCGACGAAAATTCAGCATGCAAAAGGCGACAGAAATTCAGCATGCGAAAAGATAGGACCATTCGGGATGGTAAACCCAACGAAAATTTAACACGCGAAAAGCGACAAAGCTTCAGGACGCGAAAAGCGATGGAAATTGCGCACGAGAAAAGCGACCAAATTTCAGGGCGCATAAAGCGACGAAATTTCAGGACATGAAAAGTTACGACATTTCAGCACGCGAAAAGCAACGAAACACCAGGACGAAAAAAGAGACGAAATTTCAGAATGAAAAAGTGGCGACATTTCAGCACCCGAAATGCAACGAAAATTCAGCATGCGAACAACAACAAAAATTCAGTACGCGAAAGAGAGGAACATTCATGACATTAAAACCAACGAATATTCAGCACGCGTAAAGTGATGAAAATTCATCACGCGAAAAGGGACAAACCTTCAGGACTCGAAAGGCGACAGAAATTCCGCACGCTAAAAGTGACCAAATTTCAGGATACGAAAAGCGACGAAAATTTAGCATGCAAAAAGTGACGACATTTCAGCACCCGAAAAGTGAGGAACATTCAGGACATTAAAATCAACGAAAATTCAGCGCGCATAAAGTGACGAAAATTCAGCACACAAAATGCGACAAACCTTCAGGACGCGAAAAGCGACGGAGATTTCGCACGCGAAAATTGACGAAATTTCAGAACATGAAAAGCAACGAAAATTTAGCACCCGAAAAGCGACGAAAACTCAGTGTGCGAAAAGCGACAAAATTCAGCATGCGAAAAGAAAGGAACATTCAGGATGTTAAAACCAACAAAAGTGACGAAAATTCAGGACACATAAAGCGACGAAATTTCAGGACATGAAAAGCGACCAAATTCCAGCACACGGAAAGCGGCGACATTTCAGCACACTAAAAGCGACGAAAATTAAGCATGCGAAAAACGACAAAACATCAGGAAGAATAATGCGAAAAGCGACGAAATTACAGGATGCATAAACCGACGAAATTTCAGGAGATGAAAAGCGACGAGATTCCAGCACACGAAAAGTGCCGAAATTTCAGCACACAACAAGCGACGAAAATTCAGGACGCGAAAAGCGACGGAAATTCCGCACGCGAAAAGTGACGACATTTCAGGTCGCATTAAGCGACGAAATTCCAGCACACGAATAGCGGCGAAATTTCAGCACACTAAAAGCGACGAAAATTCAGCATGCGAAAAGTGAAGAAACATCAGGACGCAGAAAGCGACGAAATTTCAGAATGAGAAATGTGGCGACATTTCAGCACACTAAAAGCGACGAAAATTCAGCAGGCGAAAAGCGATGAAACATCAGGTCTCTTAAAGCGACGACATTTCAGAACGTGAAAAGTGGTAAAATTTCATCAAACGAAAAGCGACAAAAATCCAGCATGCGAAAAGTCTGAGTCTGGAGGTTCGGGCATAGAAGGCCTTGTAACGTCTGCCGGAGGGAAGTAGTTCAAACAGTCCGTTACAGGGGTGTGATGAGTCTTTATGGATGCTGACGGCCTTCCTGAGGCACAGTGTGTAGTAGATGCCCTCCAAGGCTGGTAGCTCTGTCCCAATTATCCTCTGCGCTCTGTGGACGACGCGCTGAAGAGCTCTCCTCTCCGCCTCCGTGCAGCTGAGATACCACACAGAGATGCCATCCATTAATATGCTCTCTGTGGTGCAGCGGTAGAACGTTGTAAGCAGCTGTTGGGGCAGACCAGTCTTTTTTAATGTCCTCAGGAAGAACTGTCGTTGCTGTGCCTTCTTGACCAGCGCAGCGGTGTTGGTGGACCATGTGAGGTCCTCTGAAATGTGAGTGACCAGAAACTTAAAGCTGGACACTCTCTCCACACTTTCCCCGTAAATGGAGATTGGGGCGTATTCTCCATTATGGGACCTCCTGAAGTCAATAATCAGCTCCTTGGTCTTGGAGGTGTTTAGTGACAAGTTGTTACGTGTGCACCAGTCCGCCAGGTTCTGCACCTCCGCCCTGTATTTTGTTTCATCACCGTTGGTGATCAGCCCAATCACTGTTGTGTCGTCTGCAAACTTCACGATGGTGTTGGTGTCGAATGCAGGAACACAGTCGTGAGTGAAGAGGGAATAGAGCATTGGGCTTAATACACAGCCCTGTGGTGTGCCGGTGCTCAGGGTGATAGTGGAGGACAGTGTAGACCAGTGCATGCTCCTTTAACATAGTGACCTCACCACTACTAACCACTCCCCATTGTCTCCTGTATAATTGTAGCTTCCCCGCCTCTAGCTCGCTCTCTAGTCCCAGTGATGACCACGGACAGCTAGAGCACAATGTGTGTAGTGACTTAATAAAGATACTTAGTAAGAGACTTTGTGTGTCGAACAAGTCCTTTTACATGGTGTCAGCGCGGTAGACTTGCGTCTCCTGTTTATCGGCTTTATTTTATTATTTGTTTCTCCCAGTTGTGTCCCCACATTAACATTTTACTATGGCTAACTCGTGCCGTCGTCCTGACAAACTCGTTTTTGACGCGGACATCGTGCACCGCTGGACTGTCTTCCATGGCGACTATGAACACTACATCGCTATCGCTCATCCTGGTGCCACTCCTGTGGTACAGGCTCACCTACTCCTCAACCTGGCTGGTCCGGAGGCTATGGAACATTATGCGTCGTTCGAGTTCGCCCCTCCGGAAGACCGCCATGACCCGGTATGTCTCATGACCAAATTTACTGCCCTATGTGACATTCCCACCAATAACATTATTGAGCGTTTCAAGTTCTTCACAAGGCGTCAGGTTCCCGGTGAGCACATTGACGCTTTCATTGCCTCTTTGCGACATATGGCTCGGCGGTGCCGCCTTGAAGCGATTACAACGGACGAATTGATCAGGGACGTCCTGGTCAACGGTCTCCTAAACTCTAAGCTGCGCGAAGATCTCCTAATGAAGCCCGACCTCTCGCTAAAGGATGCAATGCATTCGGCTCGTATGGCCTCTGCTGTCGGCTCCGTATCTCACCCGGCGTCCCAGGACATCAACTTCACCAGTACCGTTGGCCGCCGGCGGATCAATAGCCTGCCTCGCCAGTTAACCCCCTCTGCTCCCGCTAAGGTCACCCCTCGTCGCTGCCAAAATTGTAATTTCTCCTCGCACCAGTGCAACGTTTGCCCAGCGCTGGGTAAAACTTGCAACTCCTGCGGGAAGCTTAACCATTTTTCTGCAGCCTGTCGTTCTCGTGGGAAACCTGTCCCTGCTCCTAGAAGGAGTCTAAACAATCTTGCTGACTGTGATAGCGCGCCTGGTTCCCAGTGCCAGCTTGAACTCCCTGATTCTGATACGAGTTCCTCCCATGGTGATCCGACTGTGTTTTCGCTTTTGAGTGCACCTGCTTTGATAACGGACCCCTCCGTACATGTTACTGTGAATGGACACTCCTTCCCGGCGAAGGTCGATACTGGTGCGTTTGCCAACGTTATGTCTGTTCGCCTCTTCAAACAGATAAGCTCGGGGGAGAGGGTGACTCCCGATGACTCCCGCCTTCATGCCTATGGGGGAGGTGTTCTGGTCGCCGTGGGGAAGGCCACGGTTATCTGTACAGTTCTCAAGACCTCTCGGCCCCTCACTTTCCTCCTGCTGGACTCTGATAACGTCACCCTGCTGGGCGCCCGTGCATGCCAGGACTTTGGATTGGTCTCTTTTCACCGCGACATCCACCTGGTGCAGGTCCCCATGGACCCCCTGATAGAGTATCCCGACCGTTTCGATGACGTTCTGGGCAAACTGCCCTGTGCCTATAAGATCGTTGTTGACCCGGGGGTCGACCCGGTGATTAGACCGGCCCACCGTGTGTCTTTTGCCATGAATGGCCGCGTGGAGTCCACACTTCGTGATATAGTTTCCACGGGCATTCTCAAGGAGGTGAGCGCACCCACCCTGTGGGTCTCCACCATGGTCGTCGCTGCCAAGAAAGATGCGAGCGAGATCAGGATCTGCATCAACCCGAAGGACCTGAACCTTGCTATCCAACGCCCGCACTACCCCATGCGGACGGTGGAGGACGTCGCTGCACAGGTCGGTCCAGCCACAGTCTTCTCGGTCCTGGATGCCAAGAGCTCTTTTGGGCAGATCCCTCTGGATGAACGTTCATCCTTCCTGACCACTTTCAGCACACCTTTCGGCAGGTTCCGTTTTCTCCGCATGCCCTTTGGGATCAACTCAGCAAGCGAGGTTTTCCAGCGGACCATGGAACAGCTGTTTGCCGGGTTGCCGTGCGCTATTATTGTTGATGACATTTTGGTATACGGGAGGGACGTCGCTGAGCACGACCTGCACCTCCGTCAAGTCCTGGACAGGGCTCGTGAGATCAATCTCAAGCTTAACCCGAAGAAGTGTCGGTTCCGCGTTCAGGAAGTCACGTACGTAGGCCACGTATTTACGGCCAGGGGACTTAAGCCAGACCCCCAGAAGACTGCTGCGGTCACCGAAATGCCCGCTCCCACAGACGTGCCCGGCCTGCAGCGCTTTCTGGGCATGGTAAACTACCTGGGGAAGTTCATACCCGACCTCAGCGAACTGAGTGCTCCCCTGAGTGAGCTGATTAAAAAGGACAATGCCTGGGTCTGGCTCCCGCATCACCAGTCTGCATTCGTAGCCCTGAAGTCCAAGCTCGCACGCACCCCGACTTTAACGTACTTTGACCTGAACAGGCCAGTCGTCCTCACCTGCGATGCATCTCGGTTCGGACTCGGTGCTGCCTGCCTGCAGCTCCATGACGATCGGCAGCTGCCTGTTTCCTATGCCTCTCGCACCATGACCCCTGCTGAGCAGCGCTACGCTCAGATCGAGAAGGAGCTCCTTGCCGTGGTGTTCGCATGCTCCAAATTCAAAGACTACATTCTGGGCAACACTTTCACCATTGAAACTGACCACCAGCCGCTGGTCTCTATCTTGAACAAGCCTATCCATGCGGCCTCCTCGCGGTTGCAGCGAATGATGCTGCAGCTCCAACGATTCACGTTCAACATTGTGTACCGCAAGGGCAAGGAAATGTTCGTGGCCGACACATTGTCCCGTGCGCCGCTCCCTTCCGTTGCCCGCCATCCATACGAATCGTCTGACCTGATGGTGCTGAATGTTAACATTGTTCCTTCTTGGCAGATGCAGTCCCTGGTCAAACACACTGCCGCTGATCCTGCCCTGCAACAGCTTGCGGGCGTCATCCGCCGTGGCTGGCCTGACCGACGCTCTTCCCTACCGGCCGGTGCCGTGCCCTACTTCCTGGTTCGGGACGAATTGGTGCTGCACAACGGCGTGGTGGTGAAGGGCCACAAGGTCGTGGTGCCGGACGCTCTGCGTGATCACTACTACCAAACCGCACACAACGGTCACCCCGGGGTGGAGGCCACTTTGTCCCAGGCCCAAGCCCAGTTTTTCTGGCCGGGCATGATTCAGGAGATTCGTGACAGGGTCTCCGCCTGTGCTGCCTGCAACAGCCTACTGCCTCATCAGCGACGCCAACCTCTCTTGCAGCAGCCGGCTCCCGAGTTGCCGTAGATGGCTGTCGCCACTGACAACTTCGAATGGCGTGGCAAACACTTCCTGGTCCTGGTGGACTCCTACTCCAGCTGGTTCGATGTGGACCAGCTGCCTTCCCTCACGTCTGATGCCGTCATCGGGAAGCTTCGCCGCCACTTTTCTACCTTTGGTTCCCCGGTGACTCTCCAATCCGACAACGGCGGACAGTTTTCCAGCGCAGAGTTCGCCGCCTTCGCCACCCAATGGAACTTTCGCCACATCACCAGCAGCCCGAGTACCCGCAGAGCAACGGCCTTGCGGAGCGCGCTGTCCGCAGCGCCAAGGAGCTGCTGGAACATTGCCGTCTGTCCCATTCGGACTTCTACCTTGCCCTCCTCAACCTCCGCAACATTTCCCGGGACCCCGCACTTGGTTCGCCTGCCCAGCGCCTCATGTCCCGCACCACTCGACCCCCTCTTCCGGTTTCTCAGCAATCCCTAAAGCCCGCGGTCCGCAGCCCTGCCGCTGTCAAGGAGCGCATCATCGAGAAGCAGGTCATCCAAAAGCGCTCCTTTGACAAATCTTCCCGACTGCTTCCCCGTCTGTTCCCGGGCCAGGTTGTCCGGATGATGTCCACCTCCGGTCATCACCGGCTGGCCGTTGTCGTTGGCAATGCCGACTCTCCCCGGTCCTACCTGGTTAATTACGAGGGCACCGTGTACCGTCGGACACGCCAGCACCTGCTGCTTGTCAACGAGCCTGCTCCGCCTCCCGCGGACCCGTATTCGCCGCCTGTCCATTCCCCGCCGCCTGTCCATTCACCGCCGCCAGTCCATTCACCGCCGCCTGCAACTCCTCCTGCCCCTGTCACTCCTCGCATGCCACGGACCCTTCCCTCTCAGCTCATGGTGCCCAGCCCACGCGAACCTCTTTCTCCTTCTTCACCTGCTGAGGTGCCCGTTCCTTCCCCCCGTTCTCCTCCTTCCCCTGGGCGTTTGTCTCCCGGTTCTCCCATCTCTGTCCCTGCCCCCGTTCCTGTGGCTCCTGCGGTGGAAGGGGAAGGCGGGTTGCGCACCCGCTCTGGGCGTTTGGTCAAGCCGCCTGTCCGGTACGGAGTGTGCGAGTAGTCTGCTTCATAATGTTTTCCAACTGTTTCTGGTTTGCCTCTAGCGTATGAGCCGTGGTCGCTTTGTTTCCAAGAGGAAGGATGTAGATCAGTGCATGCTCCTTTAACATAGTGACCTCACCACTACTAACCACTCCCCATTGTCTCCTGTATAATTGTAGCTTCCCCGCCTCTAGCTCTCTCTCTAGTCCCAGTGATGACCACGGACAGCTAGAGCACAATGTGTGTAGTGACTTAATAAAGATACTTAGTAAGAGACTTTGTGTGTCGAACAAGTCCTTTTACAGACAGGTGCGGGCCCAGTCTCACTGCCTGCGGTCGCTCCGTCAGAAAGTTCAGGATCCAATCGCATATCAGCGAGCTGAGGCCTAGGTGGTGGAGTTTGGTGGTGAGCTTGGTGGGGATGACCGTATTGAATGCAGGGCTATAGTCAACTAAGAGCATCCTCACGTACGTGCCCTGTCTGTCCAGGTGAGTCAGGACAGTGTGAAGAGCCAGAGAGATGGCATCCTCTGTTGATCTATTTGCCCTGTATGCAAATTGATGAGAGTCCAGTGAGGCAGGGATGCTGAATTTGATATGGGAGAGGACCAGCCTTTCGAAGCACTTCATTGGGATTGGAGTTAGGGCAACCGGCCGGTAGTCGTTCAGGTTGGTGACTTTGGACTTTTTCGGCACCGGCACTATGATGGCTGTTTCAGGCACTTGGGGACCGTTGCCAGAGATAGAGATAGATTGAAGATTCTCGTGAATACCTCCGCCAGCTGTACAGCACAGTCCTTTAGTACCATTCCCTGTACTCCATCCGGGCCTGCAGCCTTGCGTGGATTGATCCTACGCAGAACGCACTGTACCTCATGAGTGCTCAGTGTTAAGGCCTGTCCCTCCGCCATGGCCGGGGTTATTCCACTCCTGGTGGTGTTGCCAGTTTCGAACCGGGCAAAGAATGTGTTCAAAGGTACACAAAATTGCTGGGGAAACTCAGCGGGTGCAGCAGCATCTATGGAGCGAAGGAAATAGGCGACGTTTCGGGCCGAAACCCTTCTTCAGACTGATGGGGGGTGGGGAAAGAAAGAAGGACAAAGGGAGGAGGAGGAGGAGCCCGACGGAAAGAATGTGTTCAGTTCGTTGGCCAGTGTGATTTCACCGTGGGGGCAGGCGGGGCTGCTCTTGTAGTCAGTGATGTCCCTGACACCCTGCCACATTCAGGACGCGAAAAGCAACGAAGCCTCAGTACGCATTTCAGGACATGAAAAGCGAAGAGAATTCATCCTGCGAAAAGCGATTGAAATTCAGCACGTGAAATGTGATGAACCTTCAGGATGCCAAAAGTGACGGAAATTCAGCACGCGAAAAGCGACGAAAATTCAGCATACGAAAAACGACGAACCTTCAGGATGCGAAAAGCGATGAAAATTCAGGACGCCAAAAGCGACGGAAATTCAGGACATGAAATTTGACTAAAATTCAGGACGTGAAACGCAACTAATTTTCAAGATGCAAAAGCGACGCAAATTCAGCACCTGAAAAGTGACGAAAATTCAGCACGTGAAAGTGACGAAAATTCAGCACACGGAAAGCGAAGAACCTTCAGGACGTGAAAAGCTAAGAAAATTCAGCACAGAAAAGTGCCGAAATTTCAGAACGTGAAAGGTGATGAAAATTCAGCATGCGAAAAGCTACAAAAATTCAGCACGTGAAAAACGACGAAAATTCAGCATACAAAAAGCAACAAAAATTCAGCACGCGAAAAGAGGAGAGACTTCAAGACGCGTAAAGTGATTAAAATGAAGCACGCAAAAAGTGACAAAAATGCAGCTTGCAAAATGCGACAAATATTCAGCACGCGAACTGCGACGTTATATCAGAACAAATAAAGTGACTAAATCTCAGGACGTGAAAGGTGACGAAATTCCAGCACACGAAAAGCGCCGAAATTTCAGCACACAAAAAGCTACAAAAATTCAGCAAGTGAAAAGCGACGAAAATTCAGGATGCGTAAAGCGATGAAACCTCAGGAGGCATAATACGACGAATATTCAGCACGCGAAAAGCGACGAAAATTCTGGGTACGAAAAGTGACAAAAGTTCAGGACGCATGAAGCGACAAAATTTCAGGACACAAAAAGTGACAAAATTTCGGAATAGAAAATGTGACGAACCTTCAGGAAGTGAAAAGTGACAAAAATTCGGGACGTGAAATGTGATGCACTTTCAGGACATGAAATGCGACAACATTGCAGCACACAAAAAGTGCCGAAATTTCAGCACGTGAAAAGCTACGAAATTTCAGCACGCCAAAAATTCAGGACGCGAAAGGCAACGAACATTTAAAACGCCAAAGGCGACGTAAATTCAGGACATGAAAAGCGACAAAATTACAGGATGCATAATGCTAGCTAGATGGCTACATATAGGGGAGGGTGCCTAGAAATAGGGGTGGTTTAGGGAAGGGCACCTGTAAATGCTGATTTAGGGTAGGGCATGTATATGTGAGGAGGATTTAGGGGAGGGCACATTTAAACTGAATTAGGAGGGCATCTGGAAATGGCGAATTAGGGGAGGGCACCTTTAAATGGTGCAGTAGGGAAGCATCTGTAAATTAAGGGTAGATTTAGGGGAGAACATCCTGTATAACTTGGTAACTCGCTAAATGGCTACATGCTGGATAGCTCGTTAGATAGAAAGACTGAGCTACATACTGGATATCTAGGTAGCTAACTAGAGTGAGCTACATACTTGGATAGCTAGATAGGTAACTGGATAGCTAGACTGAACAACGTACTAGATAGCTAGGTAGCTAGCTAGATTGAGCTACATACTGGAAAACTAGGTAGCTAGTTGGCTACATATAGGGGAGGGTGCCTACCAATTGGGGGGGGGGGGTTAGGGAAGGGTAGCTGTAAATGTGGATTTAGGGTAGGGCATGTAAATGGGAAGGGGATTTAGGAGAGGGCACCTTTAAATGGTGAATTCGGAGGGCATCTGTAAATGGTGAATTAGAGGAGGGCACCTGTATATGGTGCAGTAGGGAAGGCATCTGTAAATTTAGGATAGCTTTAGGGGGAGCACCTGCAAAGGAGCAATATAATCTGAGCAACAACAATAACTGAAGCTTTACAACAACAACTGGTGTGTTGTTACACCAATCAACTTAACAATCTCATATAATTCTTTCCCCCTCATTAATTTATTCTCACGTGTACCAAGGTACAGTGAAACGATTTAGACGCGAGCTAACCAGTTAACAGAAAGACAAAACATGGTCACAATTGAGCCAGCTAGATGGCTACATCCTGTATAAATAGGTATCTAGCTAAGTGGCTACACACTGGATAGATAGGTAGATAGCTAGACTGAGCTACATACTGAATAGCTAGGTAGCGAGCAAGAGTGAACTACATACTGGATAACTAGGTAGCTAACTAGATTGAGCTACATACTTGGATAGCTAGATAGATAGCTAAATTGAGCAACATACTGGATAGCTAGGTAGCTAGCTGGACTGAGGCTACATACTGGAAAACTAGGTAGCCAGCTAGAATGAGCCACATACTGGATTGCTCACTAGATGGGTACATATTGGGGAAGGTGCCTGGAAATAGGGGGGGGGGTTAGGGAAGGGCACCTGTAAATATGGATTTAGTGTAGGGCATGTAAATGGAGGGGTATTTAATGGAGGGCACCCTCATTAGTTTATTCGCACAGTACAGTGAAAAGTTTTAGTCGCGAGCTAACCAGTTAACAGAAAGACAGAACATGATCACAATTGAACCAGTTAGATGGCTACATCCTGTATACCTAGGTACCTAGCTAGATGGCTACGTACTGGATAGCTCGGTAGATAGCAAGACTGAGCTACATACTGAATAGCTAGGTAGCTAGCTATAGTGATCTACATACTGGATAACTAGAGTGAGACTCAGACTGAGCTACCAACTGGTTAACCAGGTAGTTATCTACATGGCTACAGACTGGATAGCTAGCTACATACTGGTGTTTTATAGTTACAGACAATTGAATTGGAAGAATAACACCTCATATTTCACTTGGGCAGCTTACACCCCAGTGTTGACTTCTCTAACCTCAAGTAACCCTTGCTTTCCCTCTCTCTGTTCCTCTCCCACTTTATTGTTCTGCTAGTTTCCCTGTTTGTATCTCTTTCATGACCAGCGATAGACCATTGTTGGCTCCACCTTTCCTGGGCCATCGTTTCGGCCTGATTTGTTCTGTACCTTCACATACCTCTCGTTTCCCTTTCACCTGCCTCTCAGTCTGAAGAAGGGTCTCGAACCAAAACATTACCTTTTCTCCAGATATGCTGCCAGCCCCGATGTGTTGCTCAAGCTTTTGTGTCTATCATCGGTGTAAACCAGCATCTGCCGTTCCTTCCTCGGTGCGGATTCGGTGGGTGGAAGGGGCTGTCTCCGCGCTTTATCTCGAAATTAAATGTATACGTCAAATACGGAGTGAAGATGACGTTTGGAAACGACTCTATCAAACTGCTCCGGGATTATCCTTATGAGATAGTGCAAAAGAGAAGATAGTTCTCACAGACAAGACAGATTCTCCATGGAGTTCAAGATGTCAGATGTGGTGTTTTTTATCCGGCCAGGATGCGCATTACTTTCAAGGGAAAAGAGAAAACTTTCACTAATTCGGACGCATCTTATAAATATGCCCAAGAGATTGTGGCAGAAACAGAAGATTAATCAAGGCAGCGGGATGGTATGGAAAAATTCTTACCTTTTATTAGTTCACAGAGAACACCCGAAGATACGGGAAGAAACACCATTTGCTAAACGTTTAAAATGGAAGAGCATTTCCACGTGCGCTGATCTAGACACCTTATCTCCTTTGGACGCTTTGGAATTCAACTCAAGGACATTCTTTGTTCAAAATGAAGGAAAGACTGATAAACAACAGAGAGACGAACAGGAGAGCCGAATGTGGAAAACATCACAAGGACAAATGGCGGTTTAAGATCTTAAAATCGTTTCACAAAATATAGAGAATTAACAATAATTAACAATACTGAATCAAGTACACAGGACAAGATGTTAAGAAGTCCCTTGTGCCAATAGGTGGGGAGCATTTCACGACATTCGTTGATTGTTGAGAGTGGTAGACGCTCAACATCGGTGGGGGGCCGGGGGGGGGGGGATACGTATATCTTGGCCTGGGTAACCTTCAGGACAGTTGGGCACAGGACACATCATCAGTAGTGTACCCTTGCATCACTGGGTGTTTCGGCCTTTTACCACTATACACCCTCCACAAGGGCGGCCCGCAGCAGGATGATCAGCGCTCAGCGCGTGTCCCGTATCAAACCGTCCCAAAGATTCACCCTGACGTACTTGGGGCCCAGCATGGGTCTTTCCGCTTGAGCCAAATCCACCGGCTGCTTCTTTCAGCCGCCTCTGAGAGTGATCTTATGGTCTTCCGCAGAGCCTGACCGTGGATTCCAAGCTCCTTCAGCAGTCCGATGGTAGATGACGCAACAAATCATCTGCATCCCACTTCAACTGGATAGACTTTGGTGTTCCAGCCACGCTGCGTTGCCTCTGCTGCAAGCTCTGCGTAGCGCAGCTTCTTACGCTCATAGGCCTCCTCAACAGAGTTCTCCCATGGAACTGTGAGCTCTATGATGTAAGCAGTCTTCTGTGAAGGGGACCAGAACACCAAGTCTGGCCTGAGGTTGGTGGAAGCAATTTCAGGTGGAAACATTAGATGTCGGCCGATGTCGGCCAGCATCCTCCAGTCACGGGCCCTGCATAGATTTCCTTCTTCTGATCTGGTGGAAGGATGTTTAGATATTTGCTGTCCTTCTCGGACAAAGGTTGTTGCCCTTCGGGGGGGGGGGGGTTGCTTGCTCTCGGAGGCAAGGAGTTGGTCGCACACCGCCTGTTCTCAAGGGCTGATGCCAAGCTTTTTAGTACCCGATTATGCCGCCACGTGTATCTCCCTTGCGTGAGGCTGATCTTGCAGCCTACCATGATGTGTTTGAGGGTCGCTGGAGTTGGGCAGAGGGCACAGGTTGGATCCTCGCCGTACCACTGATGGAGGTTCTTTGGTGATGGAAGCACGTCATATGTCGCTCTGATGATGAAGCTGATCTATAGAAATAGAAATGGAAACTAACTTGAACTATATAATGGGCAAAATGTAATAATGTGTTAAAATGACTGACTATCTCGTATATAGAGCCAGACAGTTAAGCAGGGATAAAGAAATAATAAATAACACATTTTATAACAAACGTAGATAAAATTGAAAGTTTAAGTGCTATGTAGTTCGTGTGGGGAAGGGAGGAGACTCAGACACCTGGCATAATTCCAGAAGCCTGATTCTGGTTAACCCTTTCAGCCGACAGCTTACTATTATCAAAGGTATAACTAATTATAAATAATTAGTAGATAACAGTGTTAGATATATAAATTTCACAGTAGCTGAACATACGATTTGATAAGTCTTAATGAAATATATATATATATAGTGTAATTGGGTGACATATAACTGATTTTGAAAGGGTACCGCTCTCCTATGTTTAGAGTAATAAAGGGAGCGGAGCTAATTGTACAACATCAACATCGGAAGTCGAATAGATGTCGAATACCACAGTCGGATGGGACACTCACTACAGTGTCGAATACTCCAGACACTGTAATTTTACTTGTTCAATTATTTTAAATCACAATATGTCACAACTATGTGTTTTTTTTCCAATGACAATCGCAAAATGGATCTACCAAGGAAGTCAGTAATATAAACGCCCCCCCCCCAAATATCCAGAGTCCTGAGGTATGGATGCACCGTAATAAATAAGGGTATTTAAACCAGCGAAAATGCAAGACGATAAACAAATGAAACTGGGAAGAATCACACTGTGTAGCTGGAATATAAGGGGTATTAATGAACCAATTAAAAGGGGGAAATACTAGCTCAGTTGAAATCATACAACACGGACATTACTTTTCTACCAGAAACGCATCTTAAACATCAAGATCAGATGAGATTGAGGGCGAATTGGATAGGCCAAACATTTCACTCTTCACATACTTCGAAATACAGAGGCACCGCAATTATTATTCGCAAAGGAATACCATTCAAATCAAAGAACATTATATCAGATGAAGGGAGATATCTTATAGTTACAGGAGAGATCCATGCTACGCCAATCACTTTGGTAAATATATATGCGACCAATTTTGATAATCCTCAATTTTTCAATAAAATCCTGAATACAATTGCAGAATTTAATTACCAAAATGTTATAATTGGAGGAGACTTCAACTGTGTTTTAGACCCGTACTTAGATAAATCGATGCAAAAACAAAGAGGTAATATGAAATCTAAAACTAGTGAACTCTTAAATACATATACAAAAAATACAAATACAGCAGACGTTGGGAGGATCGCGAATCCGACTGGAAGGGAATACTCGTTTTATTCAATGGTACACAAAACATATTCACATATAGATTATTTCCTAGTGGATACAAATCTAATCCCTTATACTATGAACCCTAAATATCACACCAATACGATTTCAGATCACTCCCCGCTAACTTTCGTTTTAAAATTAGAAGGAATGTCTACGAACAAATCGTTCTGGAGGTTTGACTCGCAAATTCTAAAAGACCCACAAGGGAGTATATATCTAAAAAAACAGATGGACCTATTTTTTGAGACAAACGATACACCAGATATATCGTCCACTTTACAATGGGAATCATTCAAAGCATTTATTAGAGGTCATTATCTCGTATCAAGCTTTTTCAAAATAAAAAGAATAAGAATGAACAAACACAATTAGAAGAACAAATCAGACAACTAGATATAGATAATGCTAAAGATCCAACTATGGATAAACATAATAAAATTTTAATACTGAAATTTAAAGTAAATAAATGATTGTCAGAGAAGGATATAAGACTATTCCAAATTACAAAACAAGAACATTTCGAATTCGGGGATAAACCCCATAAACTTTTAGCACGCCAACTGAAAAAACGGGAAAAAGATCATGCAATTTTAAAGATTAAATCAGATAGAGGGGAATTATTAACACTACCTAATGATATCAATAAAAGATTTGCTCAATTTTACCAGAATTTATGCACATCCAAAATGTTAATAGACAATAATAAAGTTTCAGAATGTCTGGACAATTGTAGCCTTCCAAAACTAGAATTGAAGGGACAAGAGGAACTGGGAGCACAAATCACATCTAAGGAAATAGACACAATAAACACACTTAAGAATGGAAAAACACCAGGACCAGACGGATTCAGTAATGAATTTTATAAATGTTTTTACGACATAGATACACCACGTCTACAGAAAATGTATACATACGCTTTTAAAGAACAAATCTTACCTTAAACACTAGAAGAATCAACGATCACACTAATACTTAAAACAGATAAAGATATAGAAGAGCCAGGCACATATAGAGCTATTGCTTTGTTAAATACGGATCAGAAAATATTAGCGAAAACACTAGCTAGAAGACTGTCAATATGTTAGTAAATTAATAAACGAGGATCAAACGGGATTTATACCTTAGAGACATTCATTTAATAACCTGAGACGTCTGCTTAACATAATGCACTCTCACAAATCTCAAGAACAAGAGGTATCTATCATTTCATTGGACGCAGAAAAAGCGTTTGATCAAGTAGCATGGGATTATATGATTAAAGTATTGCAAAAATTTCAAATGGGAGAGAACTTCATCGCATGGATAAAATTATTATATAACAAACCCACGGCTAGAATATTAACTAATAATATACTATCTACGAAATTCCAATTAACAAGGGGCAATAGACAAGGATGTTCATTATCACCGCTGTTATTTGCTCTGGTAATTGAACCTTTAGCTGGAAAAATTATAACACACCCGGATATTTACGGTTATAATACAACATATTCAAATAACAAAATATCCTTATACGCAGACGATGTATTACTGTATATCACAAAACCCCAAATCAGTATACCAAACATATTAAATCTAATTGAGGACTTTGGATCTTTTTTCAGGATACAGAATAAACTGGAACAAAAATGAAATTATGTCGATAAAACCGAAAGACTCAACACATCTCTTGAAATTCCCCTTAAAAATAGCCACAGAATAATTTAAATATTTAGGAATTGAAATTACTAGAAACTATCACACTATGTTTAATGCCAATTATAGCCCCGTACTTAAGAAACTAAATAATCTAATTACATTCTGGAAAAGGCTCCCGATGTCTTTAATAGGTCGAATAAATGCTATAAAAATGATCTTTTTACCACAAATCCTATATTTAATTCAATCAATTCCAATATATCTTCCAAAAAAGTTTTTCAAAAAGCTACCCAGACATTACAAATTTTATATGGGATTATAATCTTTTAATGCCAATAGTCAATAACCCGTCGTTTAAACCCTCAATTATAGATACGTAATTTACACAATGTGAAAGAATGGGAATCAAAACGCTCGGAGACTTTTATGAATTAGGAAAATTATTATCATTCAAAACAATTACAACTGAAATATAATTTGAAAAATAATCAATATTTTAAATATCTTCAAATCCGTGACTATCTGAAAAAATACACAAAGACTATCATAATAAGCCCCCAGACTTATTGGATGAAGCCATGAAGACAAAGGCTGAATCAGCAAATATAATATCATACTTGTACGACGTTATTTTTAATATAGAAATACGTACAACCGATGGTATTAGAAGAGACTGGGAACAAGAACTAGCTATAAAAATTTCAAAAGAGAGCTGGGATAAACACTTACTATATGTGCATAAATGCTCGATCAACGTACGACATACTTTAATTCAATATAAAACATTACATAGACTATATTATTCAAAAACTAAAATAAATAAACTTTTCCCCAATGCCTCACCCATTTGTGATAAATGTCAGTCACAAGAAGCTACCATAGCGCACTCTTTTGTTTGCTGTATAAACATTCAAAAATTCTGGAACGAAATATTTGAAATCTTCACAAAATTATTTAAAATAAAACTTGTACCAAAAGCAGAATGGATCATTTTTGGAATATCGGAATGAAACCCCGAATTAAATGTGTTTCAAAAGAACTTACTTAATTACGGGCTAATAATGGGAAAAGAGCTTATACTCAAATTTTGGAAAAAATGCTCCAATACCAACAATAAAAATGTGGATTTCAAACATGTTCGAAACACTACACTTGGAAGAGATGAGACTCCTCCT
Organism: Amblyraja radiata; assembly: GCF_010909765.2. Classification (NCBI taxonomy): domain Eukaryota; kingdom Metazoa; phylum Chordata; class Chondrichthyes; order Rajiformes; family Rajidae; genus Amblyraja; species Amblyraja radiata. The sequence continues at coordinate 625,970 of NW_022630166.1, forward strand.
AGCAGGCAAAGCAGACCACTTCCAAAAGACGCGTTCTGCATTTACGGAACTATTACAAGCATAAGGTGCAATAGTAATTTAAAATATAAATGGTACCAGGATCTGGTAACGGGGGGGTATAACATATATATATTTTTAAAACACGGTTGGTATATCCTTTTTTGCGGAGTTTTGTGTTACAATAGAGCGATTGTTTTTCCTTTTTTTTCTTTTATTTCTAGGGTCTTATTTCCTTTCTTTACTTCCTTCTCTAACTTCTTTCCTAAGGGACTTTCTTTTCCCAACACTTTCCTGCACCTTCACGATTCTTGCTCACTTTCCTTACTTCTTTTATTTCTACCTTTTTTAAAGCTCAAAAATCGAAGTGGAAAAAATAAATTAAAAAAAAAGCAACTCTTCAGCAATCCTTCAATTTATGGACTTTTTTGCCTCGGACGTCCGGTCCCCGTACACCTACATCCTCAAAGAGGAAGCTATAGGAATGAACCGAAGATGCTGGTTTATATCTAAGATAGAGACAAATGCTGGATAAACTCAGGGTGACAGGCAGAATCTTCCAGAGATGCCGCCTGCCCGCTCAGTTTCTCCAGCATTTTGTGTTTATCTCCATGAGGAAGGTTTCAAAGCCTTTCGGTTCTTCTTCGAATAAGGAGTAAATTGATTCCACTCTACTAGCATTCTTCCCTGCCTGGCAGACGGCCTCGCCCTCAACAAATTATCTTCAGACTCCATTAATTTTCTTCAAGTTAAAGGTGTCCCAGCCTTAACAGCCGCAGCTGGCTGGTTGTTCCATATAATCACGGCCTTTGTGTGAAAATGTTACTCCATCAGATTCCTATTAAATCTCCTCCTCTCAGCTTAATCAAGGTATGATATTGTGGGAATTACAGATACGTGGCTGCAAGAGGATCGGAGCCTCGAGCTGATTATTCAAGGTTATAGGTTGTACCGGAAAGACAGAGAGGTGGGCAGAGGGATGGGGTAGCTCAGTTGCTAAGGAATAAATTCGGTCATTAGCTAGGGGTGTCAGGATCAGAAGATGTAGAGGCAATGTGGTAGAGCTGAGAAATTGTAAGGGTAAAAATGCCGTAATTGCAGTTATTTACTGCCCCCCAAGATTAGCCAGGATATAGGGTACAAGTTATATCAGGAGTCACAATCGGCATGTAAGAAAGACAATGCTGCAGTGGTCGTAGAAAATTTCAATATGCAGGTAAACTGGGAAAATCAGGTTGATACTTAACCCCAAGAAAATGAATATGTAGAATGCCTCCGCGATGGATTCGTTGCGCAGCTTGTAGTGGAGTCAACCAGGTAAAAGGCAGTTTTGGATTTAGTGTTGTGTAATGAACTGGATTTCATAGGTGAACTCAAGGTAAAGTAACCAGTCAGATGTAGCGTCCACAATATGATAAGATTTAACCTGCGATTTGACAGCGAGAAGATGAAATCCGATTTGTCGTTATTGCAGCCGAACAATACCGGCACAAAAGCACGAGCTTGGAGCTGGTCAATGTTGACTAGAAAGAGATGGCGATGGAACAGCAATGGCAGGAATTGCTGGGAATAATCCGAAAGATGCAGGATCTTTTCATTCAAACGAAGAACAAAGATTCCAGATGGAGAAAGGTGCGACCGTGGCTGAAAAGGGAAGTCAAGGACAGTATAAAACGAAAAGAGAAGGCGTATAACATAGCAAATATACGTGGAAAGCCAGGATTGGGAAGCTTTTAAATCACAACAGAAAGTAACTAAAAAGGCAATATGTGGAGGAAAGATGAAATACGAAGGGAAGTTAGCCAGTAATATAGAATAGAATAGAATAGAATGCCATTTTATTGTCACTATACACATGTACAATGAGATTAAAAGCAGCTCGTACTCAGTGCAAACATGTAATTAGTTCAAAAAACAAAAAACAAAAACAAAGGGGGGGGGGGGGGATAAGGTGCACAGTTCTGCGGCGCTATATACATATCTATAAAAAGACAATGGGTGAATAGAGTGAATAAATAGGATTCCTATATACAGTATGGGTTATTGCACATATTAAAAATTACAGTTACAGTACAAATTACAGTAGGTGGATAGATGGAAGTCCGGGGGTTAGGCTGTGAAGTCAGTGCATGTGTGAGTTCAGAGAGGTTATGACTTTTGGAAAGCAACTGTTCTTGTGTCTATTTGTCCTTGTTCTGATGCACCTATAGCGCCTCCCTGAGGGCAGCAGGTCGAACAGGCCAAATGCAGGATGGGAGCTGTCCTTGATGATGTTCTTCGCCCTGCTGAGGCAGCGGGAGGTGTAAATGTCCATCAGGGAGGGGAGAGGGCAGCCAATGATCTTCTGTGCTGCCCTAACTACCCTCTGAAGCCTCTCCCTGTCTGCCATGGTGCAGCTGCCGTACCATACTGTAATGCAGTATTTTAGCAGGCTCTCAATGGACGAGTGGTAGAAGGTCAGCAGCAGGTTGGAGTCCAGGTTGTGCTTCCTGAGGACCCTCAGGAAGTGCAGCCGCTGCTGAGCCTTCTTGATGACCGCTGTGATGTTGTCTGTCCAGGAGATGTCAGCGGAGATGAGGACGCCGAGAAACCGGAAGGTGTAGACCCTCTCCACACACTCGCCGTTGATGTATAGGGGGGCTAAGTCGGTGCTGTGCCTCCTGAAGTCGACAATGAGCTCTTTTGTTTTCTTGGTGTTCAGAGCCAAGTTATTTTCTGAGCACCAGGCTGTCAACTTCAGGACTTCCTCTCAATAGGCTGCCTCGTCTCCCCTTGAGATGAGTCCGACTACTGTAGTGTCGTCAGCAAACTTGACGACGAGGTTGTTGTTGTGGGCCGGACTACAGTCGTGGGTGTATAGACAGTATAGGAGGGGGCTTAGCACACAGCCCTGTGGGGAGCCGGTACTCAACATGCGAGTAGAGGAGAGGTGGGGGCCGAGTCTCACAGTCTGGGGCCGGTTGGTGAGGAAGTCCTTTATCCAGGCACATGTGAGAGTGGGGAGGCCGAGAGTGACCAGTTTGTCGATGAGAATGTCCGGTATGATAGTATTGAAAGCTGAGCTATAATCCACAAAGAGCATCCGGACGTAGCTCTGCCCCTGCCCCAGGTGGCTCAGCACAGAGTGGAGAGCTACGGTGATGGCGTCTTCTGTGGATCAGTTTGAGCGATAGGCGAATTGGTGGGGGTCGAAGTCTGGAGGTAGATAGTCCTTGATGTGCTGGAGGACCAATCTCTCGAAGCACTTCGTGATTACCGGAGTGAGGGCCACGGGACGGTAATCATTTAGGCTGGTGATGGGAGACTTCTTCGGCACTGGGACGATTGTGGCTGATTTTAGGCAGGACGGGATAACTGCCTGGTCCAGGGAGAGGTTGAAGATTCTGGTGAAGATGCCGGTGAGCTGGTGTGCACACGCAGATGTTCTTCAGTTATACAAAGAGTAAAACATAATTAAGAGTGGCCGTTGGACCGCTGGAGAATGATGCAGGAGAAGTTATAATGGGGAATAAAGACATGGCAAAGGAGTTGAATAACTTCTGTGCATCAATCTTCAGAGCGCACGACACCAGCAACGTGCCTGAAATTCAAGAGATTCAAGACGGGATGGACTGCACCCTACGGTTCTGAAAGATTGTGGAGGTATTGATAGTGATATTTCACGATTAACTAGAGTTTGGAGTGGTCGCAGAGTGGCTATTACTACACAGAAGGTAATTGGGAAGGTGAATGGGCTGAAGGTGCATAAGTCACTTGGACCGGATAGACTGCACCCTACGGTTCTGAAAGACGTGGCTTTAGAGATTGTGGAGGTATTGATAGTGATATTTCACGAATCACTAGCGTTTGTAGTCTTCCCAGATGATTGGAAAAGTGCCAATATTACCCCACTGCACAAGGAGGCAGCAAAGCAGAATAGTGGGAACTGTAGACCGGTTAGTCTGACCACGGTGGTTGGTAAGATTGTAAGAGTCCATTATAAAAGATCAGGTAATACTGAGAAGTTCACGGTAAAATTGGCTGAAATCAGCATGGCTTTGTGAAAGGGATGTCATTCTTGACAAATTTGCTGGAATTCTTTGAAGAAATAAATAGCAGGACCGACAAAGGCCTTTGATAAGGTGCCACACGTGAGGCTGCTGACGATGACAGCCAACGGTATCAAGGGCAGATACTGCCTGGATAGCAGGTTGGCTGGATGGAAGAACAAAAATAATGGCAATTAAGAGACATGTTTCTGGTTTGCTGCAGTGACTAGCGGAGTTCCGCAGGTGACGGTGACGCGGCTGCTAACCTTCACGTTGTATATTACTGATTTTGGAAGAGAGGATTGAAGGCTTTGGTGCCACGTTTTGCGGATAATAGGACAATAGGTGGAGGGGCAGGTAGTCTATTGAAAGCATGGACTCTGCACAAGAACTTGGACAGGTTGTGAAAGTAGGCAGACAAGTGGCAGGTTTTTGTATTTCAAGAGGCATTGTACACAAAAACAAGAGTGTAATGCTGAGGTTGCATAATGCGCTGTTGAGGCCTTTGGAATATTATGAACAAATTTGGGTACCATATCTGAGGATGGCTCTACAGAGTGTCCAGATGAGGTTTACAAGAGTGATCCCAGGAATGAGTTGGTTTGAGCGTTTGTCGGCACTGTGCCTGTACTCGCTGGAGTTTAGATAAATAAGGGGGACCTCATTGAAAGGTTTGGATAGAGTGTGTGTGAAGAGGATGTATCCACTAGTGTGAGAGTCTAGGACTTGAGGTCACAGCCTAAGAATTAATGGATGTTCCTTTAGGAAGGAGATGAGGATACATTTATTTCGTCTGATGGTGGTGAATTTGTGGGATTCTTTGCCACAGAAGGCTGAGGAGGCCGTCAGCGAATATGTTTAAGGCAGAGATAGATAGATTCTTGATGTACAGATGGCAGAGGTTATGGGGAGAAGGCAGAAGAATGCGGTTCATAGGGATGGATAGATCCGCCATGAGTGAATGGCGAAGTAGACTTGATGGGCCGAATTGCCTAATTCGACTCTTGTCACTTAGGATTTTTCCGTCCACTGGAAGCTAATTCCACACAGCTACCACTCTCTGAGTAAAGAAGATCACCCTCATGTTGCTCCTAAACTTTTGTCCCTTAATTCTCAAATCATGTCCTCTTGTTTGAATCTTCCCGACTCTCAATGGAAAAAGCTTATTCACGTCAACTCTGTTTATCCCACTCATAATTTTAAAGACCTCTATCAAGTCCCCCCTTAACCTTCTGTGCTCCAAACAATAAAGACCTAACTTGTTCAACCTTTGTCTGTAACTTAGGTGCTGAAACCCAGAAAAAATTACACTAAATGTCCTCTGTACTTTCTCTATTTTGTTGACATCTTTCCGATAATTTGGCCATCAAAATTGTATACAATATTCCAGAATTGGCGTCACCAATGCCTTGTACAATTTTAACATTACATCCCAATTTCTATACTCAATGTTCTGATTTCACATTTCACATTATACTTCTGTTTCCGCCAAGTGCTGCCCATTGCATTTAGACACAGTGCCGGCCTCTTGCTTTCTTATCATAATAAAGGTATGAGACCTGTGGATTTCTCTACATCTCTCTTTTACTATAAGGACGGAGGAGAAAAGTTATTTTCCATCATGTACAACGTTGAGCTTTTTATAGTTTTATTTTGGTCAGCATCGTCACTGCCCTGTGTGAGTAACATGGGAACGTGTGTACACAGTGCACTGCCTGTGTTTGACAGACCTGTGAGGGAACAGTACAGCTGTTTCTCAGTCTGTGCACCCTCATGGAAGTTCTTTCACCTAGCCGTAACCGGACGTTTTCGAACCGGAATCAGGAACGTATGAAGCCGAAATGAAGTGCGGCAAATTGAGCGCCGGCTCCCACAGTTGTGAGTCAGTGCTGCCGGCTGGTTCATCTTCACTGAGGTTAACAGGGAACCTGATGTGGGTTCGGTTAGATCGAGGTTCTGATTACCCTGCTCTTGATGGACAAGAAATTTGTGACAACACAGAGTGTTCAAGTGTCATCATCATCGGCAGTCACTCGAAACGCCTATGACTGTCCTCTCCGTAGGGTCGTCTACTTGTGGGTCTGCAGGTGTCTTGAGAGACCGATCCGCGATCCACACACCATGGTGCACCGTGGGCAGCGGAGACAGGCGGTGGTTGGTAGTCGGGGAGCCCACTTCTCTCTCTCTCTCTCCCTCTCCTTATGGTGCTGTCGCTTTCTCTCTGCGACACGGCGTTGTTCATTTCATGAAGTGCAGCTCCTTCCTGCACGGACTTCCTCCAGAAGCGCCTGTCCAGAGCAATGTCCTCCAGTTGCTTGATGTGATATGGAATTTCTTCAGACTATTCTTTATGTTGTCCTTAAAGCGTTTATTTGGCCCGGCGGGAGCTCGGCGACCTTCCTTCTATTAAGGATATAGGATTTGTTTAGGGAGACGTGTTGGGCATGCGGATGGCATGGCCATTCCATCAAAGTTGGTGCTGCATTATTATGGTGGTGATGCTTGTCACGTTGCCTTCCTCCAAAACGCTGACGATGGTGTGTTTATTCTCCCAGCTGATCCTCAGAATCTTTCGACAAGATTTTTGATGGTATTGTTCCAGGGCTCTCAGGTGCTGGTGTAGGTGGTCCATGAGTCGGCTCCATACTACGGCATTGAGAGGACAACGGTTCTGAGGACCAGCACTTTTGTTTGAGACTTTAGGTCTCATCGTCAAAGACTCTTTCCCTGAGAATGGCGTGGGCTCCGCTGCCACAACTCAGGTGATGGTTGACCTCAGAGTCGATGTCAGCTTTCGAGGAAAGAGTGGTCGGGGAAGTGGTCAACGTTTTCAAGAGTGAAGTCTTCTACTTTTATAGTGGGCTGGGTTGACGGCTGTTTGGGTGGAGGTTGATGTAGAACCTGTGGTTTCTTGATATTTAAGGCTAGGCCGAGGCATTCAGGATGCCCTGGACGTCTGGCAAAGGTATTGAGGCAAAGGCATCCGGGATGCCCTGGAGGTCATATGCAAAGTGTGCTGCAATGGCGCAGTCGTTCTCGTACTGAAGCTCCATGAAGGCGGTGTTACTGACTTTGCTCTAGGCCACCGTCAGTTCTGTAGAGGATTGGGAATCCCAATGAGGTGAAGAATGGCAGCAAAGTAGACGATAAACAGGGTGGGTGCGATGATGCATCCCTGTTTGACGCCCGCTTCCACAGTGAAGGGCTCGGTCTCAGAGCCACAGTTGCTGTGACCGACATGCCATCATGTAGAAGCCTCAATATTCTGAAGTACTTGTCGTGACAACCGTACCTTGATAGTATGCTCCAAAGAGCCTGGCTATCTACCCAGCCAAAAGCCTATGGCAGGTCTATGAAGGCCATGTAAAAAGGCTAACTTTGTTCGCGGCATTTGTCCTGGAGAAGGTGTGCTGTAAATATCAGGTCTGCTGTATCTCAGGGTAGTAAATCATGTAAGTTCTCAGGAAGAGCCTATTCTGGTTCGACGCTGACTGAGTCACCCATCTCGGATCCGCAGTGCTGTACACCGGCCAGTGCCCTCAAACAATTCCCCATGGTTCGCTGTGAATCCAAATGGATGACCTGACGTGAGCGGTAGAAAGACCTCGGGAAGGAAACAGAAAAAGCCACAAGTTGTCTCTTGTGGTTGGGAATACCAGCATCATTCATTCTTTGTCTAGAAGACTCGCGTGTTTCACTCAGCCAATATCAGCAATGCAGATGAAGTAGGAAATCGCCGGACATTCAAATTATTTGTTTTATCCATTGGTGTTTTATCATTATCCACTTAATGGGTGTGGCGAATTTCCACAAGATGGTGTGATCCACGTGATCCGGTCATAATCAAAGGGCCAATCGTGATGGAATAGAGTAGTGCAGATTTAATGCAGGGAGCGTCATGGAGGTCCAGTTCCGAGCTGTTGACCCGTCATTTATCGATCTGATGTGTCTGGTACACAGTGACAGGATGGACAATGGTCTCAGTGCTGATTGGTATCGAGGCCTGAGCTGTTGACACCCCGCCAGCGTCGCCAATGACATTTGAAGCTGTGACCGGTGCATTGGTCAGGAAATAGCCTGGTTATGTCAGTGACTCCATCGTGTTGCCGCTATATCAGTATCCCGGACTCGCAGATCCGCCCTTTAGAGTTGGGGCCGCTCGGTGACTGTTGAGACTGGCGACACTGTGGTTGGAGACAGAGCATCCCGTGTCTTGCAGCGCACAGTCCTTCGTTTCATCCGCCTTCTTTTCATTGCCCTGGCGGCCATAAGGCCAATATGGTCGGGAATCAGTGATAGCTCCTGGGAACTTGATTTAGGACTGAGTATTCCAGCAATGTTACTCGTAACTCGCCCCTTGGTCAGTTGACGTTTCATGTGGTGGGAAAAGCCGCATACACTGTGTGCTTTGAGACTGGGTGGCATGTAGGAATCTACAATGCCGCCGATGTAGCATCTACTGGTCATTTCAGCGTGACAGATGTTTGGCCTGTTGCAATGAGCCGCGGGATTATGGGAGGATCGCCGTGTAACATGTATGTGTGTCGCTGTGTGGAGCTGTTCTGGTCTCTGAGAGGTCGCCTCAGATTTATGTCCGTTCCTCGCCAGTTTCACTGCAGGGACACTCACCTTGGTGGGACTTGGTGCGTCAACACGTGGCGAGACATGTGCTGCCGAGGTTGTATGCAACGCAAAGCATTTCAGTGATACATCTTTCAATCAGTTACCTATGGACCAGGCCCAGTATGGATGGTAGCTGTTCCTTTCACGCAGTCAGGCGCTGTTAGAATATGTGATGTGGCATTTACCAATGCCTATCATGATTATAGCCCATGCATTATTGCAACTCTATCCCTCATTATCACATCTACACAGTTGCTACATCTAATGATTCCATTCCGTGTCAGACATTGTAAGCCACAGCCCCTGATGTGGCAGGACTAGGACATAGACAGCAACGTATCTGTTCATAAAAGCGAAGCAACAGGTTGGTCAGTGAGTCCTGCCCGATTTCAGCATAGACTCTGTAATATTTACCTGGTGTTCATTACCTAGGTGATAACTAGTTAATCACAAACTGCTTACTGAAGTTCAACGTGTCACTCTAAATCTGTAATTCCCACAGCTGTGCTAATCTGGGAGCAGCAGACGTGGCCTGTTTGTTCAGTGCGTGCAACTGACGTCGATGGCCAGGAGATTGGTGCCGCTAGAGGCTTCTCTTTGCTATAAAAAGGGATCATGTGAGCACCTCATCACCGTTTTGGCAGCAGCCCTGCTGTGTCGATTCAACAGAGGAGTCGTCACATCATCGTGAACATGGGAGTCTCACTACTTGTCCAAATTATGTCGATTTACTATCCAGTTCTGGCCGCTATTGGTGTTCCCGGTGAGAGGTTACTCACATGTACAGACCGAGTTTATTACTGTTATATCTGAGATTTTGCTGATGGCTGTGTGTCGTATTGTCCGCTTGTTTCGTTGTTGTATGATTCTGGGTATGGTATTTACCCAATTGTGAGATTGATTTCAAAGTAACCACCTATCTTAATTCAAACGGTAGTATCAGACAAGATGGCCCTGTTTCATGTGGACTCCAAAACTCTAGCCGTGGATCTGCGAATCTGCCGCCAGTGTCATGTCAGAATTATCATTGTGAATGCACAGTACATTCTGGTGTTGGAGTAACATACTGTTAATACCCCTCTTTGTGAAATGCATCTTGAAATAATTAATGATAAATGATCAGGATAAGTGTTCAGATAATCCATGATATTTCGATTATTTCAGCACTGAGTGAAACTGTTCTGCTGCCAATTACTTTCTTGCTTTTCCCGGGACTAAACAAATCGGCCGTTGATGCTCCCGCCCCAGTTGCTCTGTTGCGAGAGAAACGCATCAGTTTCACTCCAAGCACTTTCTCTAAGCAAGGAAGGGAACGAACACGTTTATCTGAGCGGCAGTGATGTTGGAAAGGACAAGGGCTGGAGTGCAGCGAATGTCTGGAGCAGGGATAGGTTTTCACTGAATGGATAATTGAACTACATTATCAGTGTAACGTGTTCCTAACCTGGTCCACTCTGGGTAACATTGTATAACTTGGGTGTCACTCTGCATTCCGTGTGCGGTTGTACTGTTGATGACGGTGTGGATTCGGGTGAATTTGTACAGTCTGGTCGAGTGGGAGCTCTCCAGCAAATTTCAGCATTTCCAGTTGTTGGCAATATTTTCTGATTTCCAACATCCACAATTTATTCTTGACTTTCCCGCCGGCCTGCGGTTGTAATGCACCGCTTTCAGGTATGGGGCCGCTTTAGCCCTCCCTTTGTACGTGGCGGCGTTGCTTGAGTTCCGCAGTGTCTGGGATAATGACAGTTCAGGCAGTGGTCGAGAGGTGGCGCCGTGTTATTGGGTGGACTGAGTACATTTTAATTCTTATCTATGTTTGGTCCCAACCTGAGATCAGATCTGTATATGACGTCGGGGGCACGGGTGACGGCCCAACGTGGGTCTTTCTGTTCCCCGTCACGTTGCTCTGTGAGAGGAACCGCGCCGGTCCAGAATTCTGGCACCAACTGACTGTAGAGAGGTTGTTGAACCGTTGCCACTCCGAATAGTGACGGTTTTGCCAACGTGGTGTGTGGTGAGGATGTTCGGCTCTGTGGCCGTTCTCTGTGCCAACAGGCAGCATGTGGTGCATTTGGGAATAGTTTGTGAGCTGCAGGACACTGGGGCTGGGGTTGGCGACTGCAGTGAGCTGATGGAAAGGCAATTGGATGGAATGTTGCGCAGCAGAATTATGGGTTCGGAGTTCAGGTCCCCGTCGTCACTCATTGTTAGCTGAGTGTAGCTGATAATACTGTACCTCAGATTACCCGAAACTGGCATGTTACAATTTCGTCATTTAACCTTCGTTTAACTGAGAATGCACAGTACATTCTATGCGATGTTGCAGTTCGTCTGAGATTTGTTGATTTTGGTTCTTGTACATGCGTGTGCAATCCCGACATGTGTATTACAAGTCATGACTGGCTTTATTGTCTGGTTCTGAATGTTATGTTTCCATAGTCGCTACAGCAATGTAGCTGGTAGCTCTGTAGTCTCACAGCTCAATAACGAGCTTCGATCTTGCACTGCTTTTTATGATGTCTGCGCATCTGTTCGTGAACGCATCTGTTTCCTCAATTTGCTTCGGTTTCATTCCCCGACCCAACATGTGCAGTTTGGTCGGTAATTTGCTGCTGTAAGTTACCCGTATTCCGGCGGATGACTAATAGTATCTGAAGTGAATTGGTGTTCTTGTCGCTGAATTAATACTGCATGATTCGTGGAAATGTTGGCTTTACGTTTGAGACCTGTCTCTGTGAGCCGAAGGACATGTATTTTATACGTTTCTAGCTCCAAGCCGTATCCTGGTAAATTATTCTGCCAACCAGCTTGTGTGTCCAAATGAAACAGGGGTTATCAAGGCAGGACAATCGGGTATTAAAAAAGTACATGTTTGCATCTTTTCCCAGAGCTGCGATATTCTGTTTGACGATTCCACGTCAATCGCCAGTCAGGTTCCAGTTTGAGCATTGTATGTAGGTTTGTCAGCACACTGCACCTCTGGTGCTTTGCACGGCTGAGAGGAGTTGTGGCGATTAGGAATGGTTGGGTGCGGCGGAACAACATGATTGGGAAACCGTTTATTTGGCAGAGAGCAGGCATTTCCAGTAAGATGCGAGGAAATGAATGGTGATAATAAATTCATTCAGACGTCGCGAACGGTTCAGAAATGTCAGCATGAAAGTCTGGAAGAGGAAAGGCAACATACATGTCAACCCTCGGATGTGTAATTGAAAGCACTGACCTAGAATATTATTTCCTCACAGCATGTATCCTGTCTATGCCCCTTAGTTTGTCCAAATGTTGGATCTTCACTGTGACTTGTACATGCCGATTTTTCCGCAAAGACACGATGAGAAAATTGTCCACATACATGTGAGATGTTTTCTACGAATACACTAGTATTGTACATGCAACTGGTTGATCGGAGATGTCCCGCTACAGATATGCATACCATACCATGGCCGTCTCGAAGAAGATTTCCCAACTTTCTGCACTTGGTACACATCATCATCAACATTCCCTTCCCCACTACCAACAGCTTCCTGAGTCTGACCATTCACTGGTAAGTCGGGTGAAGCTGGGGGTAAGCCTTGGGCAGAGGATGGGCTCCTAGCAGGGATTGTCTTTCCAACCAGATAGTGTACAATTCCAAAGATCTTCTGAGGCGGCATTACGGGCAGATCAGTTGTCATTGAACGTGTGTGACATTTTATTTTACCGACCGCACAAACAAACCAAGAGCAGATTGGTTGGGGTACAGCATTATACAATGTTCCCTAGACCACATCTGCGCTTCTGTGGGAACGCCTGGTCGTCACACGGTAGGAATAATTTAATTGCTATGTAGAAGTTGGAGAGGAGATTTATAAAACATGTTTTCTGCGAAGGCATAGTTTGGTTATGACGGGAGAGTGGAGAGTTTATTTTCCTTTCACGAAAAATACACCGTGAAGATCCAACATTTGGACAAATTAAGCGGCATAAACAGGATACATGCTATCAAACATGCCCCATATATAAGAGGGGGCTAAATCCAGAGGGCATTAGTTTAGATAACATTTTTGGAAGAATCTGATGAGGTTTTTTCTCATTCAGATCCGGAATCTATGACGCGCTGCTACAGAGTTTGACGGAGGCAGGTAGACTAAATACATCACGAGGAACGCTTGAAACTCAAAGGCATGAAGACTGTGGGTTCTGTGGGTCCATCCATGTCGCTTTGGCTGTGGTGGGTTAAATGGCTTGCTTCCGAGCTGTGGGAAGCTCTCCCTCTGGGGAACGAACTGGAGAATGTTGCGGTTGGAAGCGCTATAAAATGTATTGACGGAAAATGGGAATAAAGAGGTGGAGTGTGCGATAACGGTGGAGACAGAGTGGAGATCGTGGGTCGGGGTGTGGACTGCAGCGTGGACATATACTGAATACGTTGTACATGGTGCAATCAACGTGATTCTGGTTTCGGGACATCTGCTGCATTTTGACGGAACACTTCTGACTGCAGCACATGCTTCCAGGTCAGATCACCAAACAAAACCGCAGCTCAACTATCCGTCTGACCTTGTGCTGCCGCACTCGGATATCACCTCGCCAATATCCTGATCAGCATGACATAAAACATTACAATGAAAATCCGCACGATAAGCCACCCGAAGTTGCTGACTCCCCACTGGTATCTATCCTGCGTCTGTCTGTCCCTGCGCTGCACACTCTCCTCTCAACAGTCCCCACTGCACCTTCCCACTGTCCCTTCATCCCGCCCAGTCCCGCCCGCGCCTTCCCCCGGCTCAGTCCCCACCCCACTGAAGCTTCACTCTGCAGATAGTTTGCTGCGCATCTGTGGTACATAAACGTGACAGCAAGGGAACAAGTTGATATTGACCTTGAAGTGATGCCTGTCCTTTATGTACAATGCATGCAAGGCGGGTCATTCTGATATCGGTGGTGATAAAGTTGCCTGAGGGAAATTAGTGCTATACGCCGCATCGGTATTTGGAAAGATAAACATTGATTATAAATAGACAGCATGACTTTGTTCCCGAGAACCGTTGTCTACGTGTGCTTTTGTAGTTTATCCATTGCTTTCACAGGGTCCGCATGGCAGAGCACACAGGATCCAGTTGGGAAGAATTAGATACAAAGTTGTTCCAATGGTAGGAGTCAGGTGGTGACAGGAAACGATTTAAAACAAAACACAGATCATAGAACAGTACAGCACAAAACAGGCCATTCGGTCCACAGTGTTTGTGTCGAACATGATGCCAAGACCAACTCCTATCTGCCTGCGCATCGCCCATATCCCTCCATCCTCTGCAAATCTATTGGCGTATTCAAAAGTATCTGAAACACCACTATCCAACCTGGCCCAAACCCCATCACAAACACCCACCCTGGCAGCGCGTTCCAGGCACTCGGCCTATGTGTATAAAACATGTCCGTAACGTCTCCCTTAAGCTTTTCCCTTCTCATCTTTAAGATCTTCCCTCTGGTATTTGATTTTTCCGCCCTGGAAAAAATCCTATTGTCTATTCTTCTCTCAGGTCGCCCCGCAACCTCCAGCGTTCCAGAAACAAACAATCCCAGCCTATCCAACCTCTCTCCGTAGCCAATACCAACCAATCCAGGTATAATTATCGGTAAACCTTTGCACCCTCTCTAAACCCTTCAGATCCTTCCTGTAATGTGATGCCCAGAACTGCACGCAATACTCCACATGCAGTCCAAAGTCCTTTGGCGCTGCCCCATGACACACTGACTATTATACTGAATGTGTTGGCCAATGTCGGCAAGTATGCAATATTCCTTATTTACCACGCTATCTACTTGTGTTTTTACTTTCAAGGAGTTCTGGACGTTGACCCCAAGTTACCTACGATAATCAATGCTGATAAAGGTCAGGCTATTAATTGCCCCCCCCCCCCCCCCGCACCCCCCTCGTTCTTCGAACTCCCATGAGCAACTTGAACTGATGAAATGTAAAACCATCTATCATTTTGCCGGTCATTGCTGTAACTGATCTCTATTCTACAGTGTACGTTGACAGCCTTATTCACTGACCGCCATCTCAGCAATCTTGGTGTCATCTACAAATATATAAACCAACCAAAGGATGAAGGCGAGCTAGGATCTGGGCAGTGTATGTGCAGTGGTGGATGGGCGGGTGATGGGGCAGTGGGGCATGTGCAAGGTGAAGGCGGGCGAAGTCTGCAGGAGGAAGCTGCGATAGGTACTGAGCGCGGTCTATGTACAATGGGGACAGGCCAGGAGGAAGTGTGACGGTGCGGTTTGCACTCGGCTGGGTCAAGGTCCTGTGGGGACACGGCAGGGGAAGCCCGGTGTGGACTGGGTAGAGTGAGGGGGGGGGACTGGGCAGGTTGAGTGTGCGGTGGACGCAGCAGAGTGAATATGTAGGATGGACTGGGTTGTATGGAGGTACAGTTGGATTGTGTAGTGTGAAGGAAGTTCAACACTGGGCAGGATAAATGTGCGGTGGGTACCGGAGGGCAGAATGAATACACAGGGGGAATTGCAGGGGAATCTCAGCGGAAAGAAGCCTGTGAAAATTGATTTCAAAATATCGAACCTTTGCAGGACTGGAAGCTGCGGTTCAAATTTCAAATTGAACTGTCGCTGTCCCAGTTACAGGCTCTGGTCTTCAAAAACTGTAGTTGGCGGCTGAGTTTATTGACCCAATGTTGGATAGGTACATGGATAGGAAGGGTTTAGAAGGATCAGAGCCAAACATGCGCTGTTGGAACAAGAGTAGATGTGGCATGGGCAAGATGGGTCGTAGAGCATGTTTACACGCGGAATGTCTTTACCTCTCTCTATGAATTGTGCTCCAATAACGAGATTCATCTTTCGGTAAGAAGGACATACGGTCTATCTAGTGTTGCCATTCCCAAAGAGGAACAACGTCACCCTCTCGGCGTCCTTCTGATTTACATTAACCCTGCAGGTTATTCTCCCTCACTGATCCATACACTACCACCGGAACAATTGTCATCTGCATTGCGAAGTGAATTAGAGCACCCAGCGAACACACGGAATGATCTCTCGATTGGATAAGTAAACGGCGGACAACCAGAGTCGGAGGAGCGGATCCAACACGGATCACGTGAGCAGTTTTTGCCACGTATATTTTCATTATCTGGACTGACTCTGGACTCTGGACTCTGGTACTGTCCACGGGGGGGAAATGGCGGAGGACTGGCCAAATGTTGTGCCTTCCACCACAGTGATGAATGCTGTGGTGGATGTTTGTGTTACAGTTTTATTGTGGTTGTGTGTTCTTTATTATTGTACTGCTGCTGACAACCCAAATTCCACCGACCCTGGTTGTGTGGCAATAAAATTATATCTATCTATATATCTATCTATCTATCTATCTATTATCTAACTGCTGATATGACTTGTAATTTCATTTATTCTTGAAACTCATTAGTAAAGGTCACTCGGAAATCCTTTCAGTTCAGGGTATTCATTGTGAACTCAACTTACTGAAACATCCTTCGTTCCTTCTTTCGCAGTTAACGTGGTGACGATTGTGATCCTGTCCCGGGGAAAGTGCGATCTCTCCAAATGCATCACTCGCTACCTGGTGGGAATGGCAGCGGCCGACCTCATGGTCCTCATCACTGATGTCATAATAAGGTCCATTGTTGAAATGTATTTCCCGCTGTCGTTCTTCACCATCACCCCCGTGTGCTCCGTCAACTGGACCCTGACCGGCGCAGCCACAACAATCTCTGTCTGGTTCACCGTGGGGTTCACGTTTGATCGGTTTGTGGCCATTTGTTGTCAGAAGTTGAAAACAAAATATTGCACCGAGCGAACGGCGAGTGTTGTTATCGGAACGGTAATTGTTCTGAGCTGTTTATTAAACGTTCCGTTCTATTTTACATTCGAGTCAGTATATATTGCCAATAATAAACCCAGAGGGTGTGCCTGGACACAGTCATTCTTAACCTCACCTTCATGGTCTTCGTTTGAGTTGTTGTACTTTACTGTAACCCCTTTTCTCCCGTTCGTTTTGTTTTTGTTGGTCAATTCACTGACCGCCAGATACATTCTAGTCTCTGGTAGAGTCCGCAGATTGCTCCGGGGCCGCAATAGTGGAGAGAATGGCAAGGATCCGGAGATGGACAGCCGGAGGAAATCCATCGGATTACTCTTCAGCATATCTGGCAGTTTCATCGCGTTGTGGAGTACACTGGTTGTATATGTTGTGGCTGAGCGCGTTTTAGGCGCTGAGTATTTCGCGGACAGTGATCTACAGACAATTTCGTTTATGCTCCAGGCTCTCAGTACCTGCACCAACACGTGTATTTATGTCCTGACCCAGAGAATGTTCCGGGAGGAGCTGAAGCATGTGGTTACATACCCCATGAATTTCATTGTGAAATTAATCATATCATACAAACATTAGTGTTCCCAGTCTAGTTATAAATATAGTATAACATTGAACATGCATACGTATTAAACCGATATTTTCAGGTGTTATCCGGGTGTGCGAATTATATAACTCAGTAGCTGCCGTATACAACCAAGCGTTCACATGAAATAAATCAGCGTCTGCATTCCCTTTCTACCCAATGTCATCTCAATATTGTCCGGGTGCAGTAATACTAGATATTGTAAGTCACGGGATAACAGCGCGCTGTCACACCACCTTGTGCGTGAATCACACAGGAAATAGGTTGTTCATAATGACCAGACATAAACTATTCTAATCACTTCCAATAACTGTCTCCTTGTCGCTGGGTGTCCAATGGGTGGGTGGAATGGTGGTGGGGACCGGGTTCTCAAAGGTAATATAAAATGTTCTTGTCCCCTGGAGCGTCTGAATACATGAGAATAATTAGTATATATATGGATGTTAATAATGGGCACTTTTATGGACACGGATGAAACAACCTCATCACAGCTGAGGTCACCCGTCTCTCTGGGGAGGAGACGGTTCTCCTTCACATGTGGGCAGCAATGATTCCTCATTCCTCAACGTTAGTCGACGTTGAGATATGTCTATGTGGAGAATCTGTGATTTGTGAAATGATCGTTTTAAGTTTTCCCCCTTCGATACCGTCGAACAAACTGGCTCCGTGACTGGCGACAATATCCCGAATGCATTGAGCCGAGCCACAAACCCCCGTCCCCCACCCCCGTCCCCTGTCCCGACCATATCCTATAACCTGCTGCCTATTTCGCAGCAATTTGTTCCACTGTTCTGACATCTCTTCAAATTATAACTTTACTCAGCACCGGTTGACTATTCCGTCGGAGAATAATATACTTTACACCTCTGCTCGGTGAGTCTCTGAATATTTGGTCCTTTTGACTCTGCTGTGTAAGCACAGCGACATCGGGCGTCCCTTGTGCAGAGATCGTGGGCGCTGGTTTGACTAATGAGGGGAATAGGATCCCAATTAACGGGTCAAGCACAGTTAGATAGTGAATGGGAGGTTTGTAAATGCAGGCTTCTACAACTGGCAACATAAAGGGGATGTAACACAACGTCATGGAATTTAGGATTTGGCACCAAATATTACAGCACACGATAATCTGAGAAATCCCCAGGTGCGAATGTTAGTATTGAGCAAATCGGACACCTTCCCTGGAGAGAGGAACAGGAATAATCTTTTAAGTCGACAGTCCGTGTCTGTGACAAGGACATCGGAATTCAGTCAAGTGGACACGGTGAATTTATTCTTGTCAGAAGAAAGCAGGTGAATTCCGTTACACGGAAGGACTGAACAGCCCATGCTTGTCATCGCCATATAATCGTAGTCACACCACATGGAAACAGGCCAATCTGCCCAACTTCCCCATGCCAAACAAGTCCCCCCTGCTCACGTTTGTCCCATATCCTCCTCCCCCCAAAACCATTCCTATCCTTGTTCCCATCGCACTGTACCTAGAATGTTCTTATAGTGCCTGCCTCAACTGTATACTCTCTCAACTCGTTCCAAAGAAACACCACCCTCTGTATGGAAATGTCGCCATCAGGTTCCTCGCTCACCTTAAACCTACATCTTCAGGTTGTTGTTTCCCCTGCGATAAACGAATTGGCATTCATCTTTTCCTCTTGTAATTGTATACACCTCTGTAAGATCACCGCTCAGCCACTTGCGTTTCATGGAATACATTCCTAGACTGCCCTACCTCTGCCTATAGTTCACGCCTTCAAGTCCGGGCAGCATGATCTGCACTCGTTACAGCTTAGTGGCAAGCTTGATAGAACTGGGTGACCACAACTGAATACAGTAATCCAAATGCCGCTCACCAACGTCTTGTACTTCCTTCATTGACTCCCTGTGAGATCCAGGATAGACAATAAAGTCCTCCTTCTTGTCTATAAAGCCCTAAAAGGTTTAGGAGCAGCATATTTTACAGTCCTACAGGAGCGCTCATATCTTCTGATGCTGGCATTTTAGCAGGGGCGGATATACTATGAGACTAATAGCCCCTAATCCCGGGAGGGCTCCAGAAGCCACTTTCGTTCAGATATTCTTCCGGTTTAAATCGGAATTCCGATGTTTCTGTTTTCCGAGAAATACATTTGAATTTTCACCTCGACTAAACCCCTCGCCTTGACTAAACTTCACCTCACACGTAAACCTCAACTCACCAAACCTTGCCTCGACTAACCCCTCCCACCTCACACATAATCCGCGTCTCGACTCATCGCCGCCTCTTTCCCGCTCTCGCTCCCGCGGGGAGGGGCTGCGGCCGCCGTGGGCGGGGGAGCTGGGGTTTGGACTCGACGTCAACGTCAACGTAAACGCCCGGGCGCCCCGTTCCCCACTCACCGGCTTTCTCGGACAATGCGCCTGCTCCGTTTTCCGCTATCGGCCCCGCCCCCTTGGTTTGGAGCCGCTCCTCCAACAGCGGGGGGTCGAGGCGCAGATTAGTCGTGAGGTTTAGTTTAGGGTTATGTGTGAGGTGTGATGGGGTTTAGGTGTGAGGTGGGGTTTAGGTGTGAAGTGAGGCAGGGTGTGGTTTAGGGGTGAGGTGCGATGAGGTGGAGTTTAGGTATGAGGTGGGGTGGGGTTTAGAGGTGAGGTGAGGTGGGGTGGGGTTTAGGTGTGAGGTGGGGTTTAGGTGTGAAGTGAGGCAGGGTGTGGTTTAGGGGTGAGGTGCGATGAGGTGGAGTTTAGGTATGAGGTGAGGTGGGGTGGGATTTAGATATGAGGTGATGTTGGTGGGGTTTAGAGGTGAGGTGAGATACGGGGGGGGGGGTGTAGCTATGAGGTGGGGTGGGGTGAGGTTTAAGTGTGGTGAGATGAGATCAGGTGGGGTGTAGGCATGAGATGGGGTGGGGTGGGATTTAGGTGTGAGGTGGGGTGGGGTTTAGATGTGAGGTGAAGTTTACTGAGGTGTGATGTTTATTTGTGCGGCGAGGTTTAATGAGGTACGGTTTAGTCGAGTCGATGTTTAGGTGTGAGGAGAGGTTTATTGGTCAGGTATCGTCGAGGCGAGGGGTTTAGTGTGGCGAAGGGATTAGTCGATGAGTAGGTGTACAGGTGAAGGGAAGTGAGCGTCGGTGAGGTGAGGAGTAGTGGTTATCTGAGCTCGGGGAAGGAGACCGAGATGCTGCTGAAGGAGACCACTGCCTTCTATTTCATCAAATATATATCTTTTCCTGGGTTATTTTACTGCTTCTGTGTTAGAAACATTCTAAGCTTCTGTTATGTAAACTACCAGCAGAAAGCTTGAGAATCACTTTCAATTTATTGGAAATGTACGAGGTTCAGGGGCGTTGCACATGGACCCCGCCTGGGCCTATCCAGCCTCCTGGACCCCCGGCAAATACTTCCTTTTTTTTTCTGGAGGTGATACATAGAAACATAGAAAATAGATGCAGGAGTAGAGGCCATTCGGCCCTTCGAGCCTGCACCGCCATTCAATATGATCATGGCTGATCATCCAACTCAGTATCCTGTACCTGCCTTCTCTCCATACCCCCTGATCCCTTTAGCCTAAAGGGCCAAATCTAACGCCCTCTTAAATATAGCCAATGAACTGGCCTCAACTAACTTCTGTCGCTGAGAGTTCCAGAGATTCACTACTCTCTGTGTGAAAAATGTTTTTCTCATCTCGGTCCCAAAGGTTTTCCCCTCTATCCTTAAGCTGTGACCCCTTATCCTGGACTTCCCCAACATCGGGAACAATCTTCCTGCATCTAGCCTGTCCAACGTCTTAAGAATGTTGTTATTTTCGATAAGATCCCCCCTCAATCTCCTAAATTCTAGCGAGTACAAGCCGAGTCTATCCAGTCTTTCTTCATATGAAAGTCCTGACATCCCAGGAATCAGTCTGGTGAACCTTCTCTGCACTCCCTCTATGACAATAATGCCCTTCCTCAGATTAGGAGACCAAAACTGTACGCAATACTCCAGGTGTGGTCTCACCAAGAACCTGTACAACTGCAGTAGAACCTCCCTGCTTCTATTCTCTCTGCTCAATATCATGATTAGTCATATATATATATATATATATATAATATAGTGTAACTCAATACAACATTATAGTTAAAATGCAAATTAAAAGGTTATTAAAGTATCATGTAGGCTAGGCGTCGAGGAAAACACGTTGAGATTAAGGATGTTTCATTCTGAATATATTTAATGGAAAATAATTATAAATAATTTGAAACACTACTAACATTTATGAAATAAATAAAAATATATGTGGTGATCTGTCGTGGAACAACCCCATTGAAGAAGATAAAAGTGGTTGCCCAGACATCGTTGCTGGTTGCGAAGAGGCTCCCATTGCAGTTCAAGCTTCAGGGCCCCCAAAATGTAGGTCAGCCACTGCTGCACACAACCACTCCACCCCACACACCAACCCACACACTGCCCCACACACTACCCCAGACACCATCCACACACTGCCCGCACACCAGCTCACACACTACCACACACACAAGCTCACACACTACCCCACACAGCAGTCCACACACTACCCCACACACCACCCCATACACCGCCCACACACCAGCCCATACATTGCCCCGCACACCAGCTCACACACTACCACACACACCAGCTCACACACTACCCCACCCCGCAGCTCACACACTACCCCACACAGCAACCCACACACTACCCCACACACCACCCCATACACCGCCCACACACCAGCCTATACACTGCCCCGCACACCAGCTCACACACTACCACACACACCAGCTCACACACTACCCCACCCAGCAGCTCACACACTACCCCACACAGCAGCTCACACACTACCCCACACAGCAGCCCACACACTACCCCACACAGCAGCCCACACACTACCCCACACGCCCCCCCCCACACACTGCACCACACACCAGCCCAAACACTCACGGCCTCGCACACCGCCACACACACAGCAACACCCACACTACCGCACAACATCACCACACACACCCCAACACCCCTCATCACCCCCACCTCACCACCACATACCACCACCCCACACACCTCCCACACACCATCCCACACACCACCCCCCACACTCCCCCCACACTCTCACCGCCCCACACTCTCCCCCCCCCCTCCCACCTCACACCCCCTACCACCACCCCACACACTCACCCCCCACACCCCCACCCCCCCCCACACCTCACCCCCGCACACACCACCCCACACACTCACCCCCCCACACACTCACCCACCCCTCCCCACCCCCTCATCACCCCCCCCCACCCCCCACCCCCCCCCCCACCCCCACCCCCCCCCCCCCCCAACCCCCCCCACCACCCCCCACCCCACCCCCACCCCCCCCCCCCCACCCCCCCACCCCCCCCCCCCCCCCACCCACCCCCCCCCCACACCCCCCACCCCCCCCCCCACCCCCCCCACCACCCACCCACCCCCCCCCACCACCCCCCCCCCCCACCCCCCCCCACCCCCAACCCCCCCCCCAACCCCACCCCCCCCCCACCCCCCCCCACCCCCACCCCCCCCCCCACACCCCACCACCCCCCCCCCCCACCCCCACCCCCCCCACCCCCCCACCCCCCCCCCCCCCCCCCCACCCACCCCCCCCCCCCCCACCCCACCCCCCCCCCACCCCCCCACCACCACCCCACCCCCCCCCCCACCCCCCCCCCCCCCACCCCCACACCCCCCCCCCCACCCCCCCCCCACCCCCCCCACCACCCCCCCCCCCCCCCCCAAACCCCCCCCACCCCACCCCCCCCCCGCACCCCCCCCCCACCCCCCACCCCACCCCCCACCCCCCCCCCCAACCCCCCCCACAACCCCCCCCACCCCACCCCCACCCCACAACCCCACCACCCCCCCCCCCCCACCCCCCCCAGCCCCCCCCCCCCCCCACCCCCCCCCAACCCCCCACCCCCCCCCCACCCCAACCACCCCCCCCCCCCCACACCCCCCCCCCCACCCCCCCCCCCCCCCCCCCCACCCCACCACCCCCCCCCCCCCCCCCCCCCCCCCACCCCCCCCCCCACCCCCCCCACCCCCCCACCCCCCCCCCCCCCACCCACCCCACCCCCACCCCCACCCCCCCCCCCCCCCCCCACCCCCCCCCCCACCCCCCCCCCCACCCCCCCACCCCCCCCCCCCCACCCCCCCCCCCCCCCCCCCCCCCCCCCCCCCACCCTCACCACCCCCCCCACCCCACCCCCACCACCCCACCCCACACACTCACCACCCCACACACTCACCAACCCACCCCACACACTCACCACCCCCCACACTCACCCCCCCCACCACCCCCCACCCCCCCAACCCCACTTCCACCCCCACACCCCACCCCTCCACCACACCTCCCCCCCACCACTCACCCACACCTCACCCCCCCCCCCCCCACCCCACTCCCACACACCCCCCCACACTCCCCACCCCACACCCACCACCCCCGCCCACACCTCCCACCCCCCCACACTCCCCCCCCCCCACCCCCACCCCCCCCACCCCACACACTCACCACCCCACACACTCACCACCTCACACACTCACCACCCCACACATACCACCGCCCCATCTCACAAACCCACTTCACCACACATACTCACCACCCCACCCCACACACACACTCTACCGCAGTCACACGCATACACGCAACCTCACACCTGCCACACGCACACACATACACCATCCCACAGGCACAAGTGACATGTGCTTGATATGAGGTTGAGAGAGATATTTCCCCCCACGGACATGGTGGATAGACCAGACCATTGTATTAAACCGAAGAAGACACAAAAATCTGGAGGTTACTCAGCAGCACCTTTTGAAAAAAACGAATTGGTGACGTTTCAGGTCGAGACCCGTCTTCAAACTGGTTTGGACTAAGGGAAACGAGAGATATAGACGATGATGTAGAGAGATAAAGAACAATGAATGAAATATATGCAACAAAATAACGATGATAAAGGAAATAGCCATTGTTAGCAGTTTGTTGGGGGGTAAACGAGAAGTAAGTGCGACATGGTTGGGAGAGGGATAGAGAGAAAGAGAATGACGGGGTACTAGGTTAATACATCGATATTCATACCACTGAGCTGTCAGCTGCCCAAGCAAAATATGAGATGCTATTCCTCCAATTTGCATTTAGCCTCACTCTAACAATGGAGGAGACCAATGACAGAAAGGTCTGTGTGGGAATGGCCGGGAGGATTAAAATGTGAAGCAACCGTGAGTCAGGTAGGTTCAGATGAGGTTGGAAGAGGTGCATTTGAATCTCCGCCAAACCTGAAAAGACTGTCGCGGTCCACGAACAGAGTCGAGGGAGGAGGTAAAGGGACAGGTGTTTTATTCTCTGTGGTTGCAGCGGAATATACCAGGGGAGGGGGTGTTTGGGTGGGAAGGGACCAGTTAGCCAATGAGTTGCGGAGGGAACGGTCTCTGCGGAAGGCGGAAAGTGGTGGACAATAGACAATAGGCAATAGACAATGGGTGCAGGAGAAGAGGCCATTCGGCCCTTCGAGCCAGCACCGCCATCCAATGTGATCATAGCTGATCATCCCCAATCAGTAACCCGTTCCTGCATTCTCCGCATATCCCCTGACTCCCTTATTTTTAAGACCCCTATCTAGCTCTCTCTTGAACGCATCCAGAGAATCCGCCTCCACTGCCCTCTGATGCAGAGAATTCCACAGACTCACCACTCTCTGTGAGAAAAAGTGTTTAATCGTCTCCGTTCTAAATAGCCTACTCCTTATTCTTAAACTGTGGCCCCTGGTTCTGGACTCCCCCAACATCGGGTACATGTTTCCTGCCTCTAGCGTGTCCAAACCCTTAACAATCTTATATGTTTCAGTGAGATACCCTCTCATCCTTCTAAACTCCAGAGTGTACAAGGCCAGCTGCTCCATTCCCTCAGCATATGTCGGCACGCCACCCCAGGAATTAACCTTGTAAACCTACGCTACACTCCCTCAATAGCAAGAATGACCTTCCTCAAATTAGGCGACCAAAACTGCACACAATACTCCAGGTGTGGTCTCAATGGGGCTCTGTGTAACTGCAGAAGGATCTCTTTGCTCCTATATTTGATTCCTCTTGTTATAAAGGCCAGCATGCCATTCGCTTTCTTCACTGCGTGCTGTACATGCATGCGTACTTTCATAGACTGATGTACAAGGACCACCAGAACCCGTTGTACTTCCCCTTTTCCCAACTTGACGCCATTTAGATAGTAATCTGCCTTCCTGTTGTTGCTACCAAAGTGGATAACCTCACATTTATCAGCATTAAACTTCATTTGCCATGCATCTGCCCCCAACCTGTCCAAGTCATCCTGCATTCTCATAGCATCCTCCTCACAGTTCACACTGCCACCCAGATTTGTGTCATCTGCAAATTTGCTAATGTTAATTTGAATCCCTTCATCCAAATCATTGATATATATTGTAAATAGCTACGGTCCCAGCACCGAGCCTTGCGGCATTCCAGTGATGGAGATGGGAAGCTGTGACTTGTATTGGGATCCCGTTAGAGGGAGAGCAAGGGCGGAGTTGCTGGGTACTGAGTAGACACAAGTGAGGGCCTCATCTATTTCTCTTGGGCAGCTTATATCCCAGTGGTAAGAATATTGATTCCTCTAACTTCAAGTAACCCCATCATTCCTTCTCTATCTATCCATCCTCCACCCAAGTTGCAGTAGCTTCTCGTTTTCACCTAACAAACAGCAAGCAATGGCTTGTTTCCTTCACCATCGTTGTTGGTTTTTTGCAAATATTTCATTAATTGTTCTTTATCTCTCTACATCATTATCTATATCTCTCTTTTCCCTTATCCCTAACCAGTCTGAAGAAGGGTCTCGATCCTAATCGGAAACCATTTCTTCTCTCCAGGGATGATGCCTGTGCCGCTGTGTTACTCCAGCTTTTTGTGTGTATCTTCGGTTTAAACCAGCATCTGCATTTCCTTCCTATACAGACCATTGTATTATGCTTCGTCTTCTTGCGTATGGCGTGCAAAGCCTAAAGTTGTAATACAACTTGTTCTATTTGATCTCATTTGATTGTGCACGCCGGGTTGATTGCATTGGTCGAAACATGGCGGACCACGGGAAGGTTTCAATCTTCCACCCCATTGTATTATACGCTTTATGGGAAGTCGCGGGAAACACACAGCATCGCGACGAAGCTCGAACCAAAGGCAGCGGAGGGAAATGTGCATTGAGCAGCTAAAACATGAGAATGAGACATGAGCTCGGTCAGACACACTGGAAGTATTGACACAGTCTGGGGCTATAATCGGTAAACTAAACAGATAGAACATTTATATTTCATTTGCCGTGAATTGACACAGGCGATGAACAACTACATCAGATGCTGCTCCTCTTTCTGACCTCAAGCATCCCCCTCCATACCAATTTAGAGGATATCTGCATCGAGTTCAGTTTCCCTGGTGCATAGACCGGACTGATTAAGGACTGAGCACTTTATATAAAGCAAATAGCTGCTGGGCTTCTTATGTCGAAAATAATGCGACGTGATTTACCATTGGGCATTCAGAAGTCTAACCATGTCTATGGAGCGAGTCTGTGAAGAGACGGACCTGAGTCAGTGTGACAGCAGCGCCGGCGTAATCCCGCTCAACAAAGAGAGGCATCGGCAGACAGACCGCTCCCCCTCGTGGCTGCCGCGGGGATCGGCAGCTCTGCGCTGACAGTGGCAGCGGCATCGAGCGGACATCCTGCGCTGTTGATCACGCGATCCGTGAGCTGGCCGTTCAGCAATGATCCGAGAGGTAAAGGCTACTCGGAAGCTGTGAGATCTCCTCTCCTTCTTTAAAGAATCAGAGGACATTGTGAAAAAATTAAATCGGTGGTAAAGAGCCTGGAACTAGGGTTGAATGATAATATTCACCAGTGAATTAGATTAGTAATCACATTCTTTGGCATTTATATAATGATTAATTGTATTTGATGATAGAGCATTCATGTTTCTGCTTGGATCTAATGGGAGGCAATATAATAAATTGAAGCCTTGTTGGACAAGCAGGTACGGAGAGAGACAGAACAGCGACAACAAACACCTTCTTTGCTCCCCTCACTCACTCCAATCTCATCCCCTCTGAACGTACAGACCTGCGCTGACTTAGCAACAAACCTAACATTGTTATTAAACCCGCCGACAAGGAAGGTGCCGTTGTGGTCTGATGCGCTGAGCTCTAACGTGTTGATGCCAGCCGCCTGCTCTCGGAAATCTCCTCATATTTATGCATTGAACATGATCACAGAGCCGACCACCCAGCCACCATCGCCTAGACGGTTTCTAAGCTCATCACCTTTAGCGATCTTCCATCAAGAGACTCCAAATTTATCATTCTCGAGCTCCGCACTGCGCACATCTCTCTATTCACCAAAATTCACTAACCATAGGAAACAACCTATTGTTTCTACACACTGTACATATCCCCGCATACATTCTCGACATATCTTATTCCCCTTCTCCAGTTCATTACATGTGCAGACGAGAAACCTCACAACCGTCATACAACGCTTTAATAACTGTCATTTTTAGGACCCTGTCACCTTGTAAGATCAGTTCTGACCCCTCTCATCCTAGCCACAAACTCTTTGAAGCACTTCCCTCTGGAAGGCGACTCCGGACTGTCAAAACCGCCACAGCCAGACATAAAAACAGCTTTGTTTTCACGAGTAGAAGCTCTGCTCAATAACTAAAAGTCTGTCGCCTTATTTATCTCTGGTATTTCGTTCATTTCGTTCACATGTTTAATTTATAATGTTCTATTATTAATATTTAATGATTTATGTGTCATTCTTAATTGTTACTGTATGTCGTATCGTTCCTCGCGCGCGGAGCACCAGGGCAGATTTCTTGTATGTGTACATACTTGTCCAATAATCATTAATTCATTCATTGATCCGTTCATCCATTCATTCACATCCGACCCATTTACGCACCTATCATCCACCAGGAATGTACACCGATTCTACCTCGAACCGAGACGCAAATAATGTCCTTCTCCTATCACTCTCCTCCGCCGCTGCAACTTGTCCACGCCCTGAACAACTTCTCTTTGGACACTATTCACATTGTTTCCAAGTAATAGCTGTGGCAATGACGACTCGCTTGGGTTCCAGATATGCCTGCCATTTTATCTGTTATGTCCAAAAGCATTTGTTACAAGCGTACACTCGCAACACTTGTAGTTGTACCGATGAGCTCGTTGATTTCAGTAAATCCACATCTTCCACCCAGACCACAAATTCATCTGGCTTATCTCTAACACCACTCTTCACTTTCTTGATCTCTCTGTCTCTATCACAGGGAACAGAAATACGGCTGGTATCTACCATAAACCTACCGAGTCCCCAAGTTATCTGGACTACAATTGCTCGCATCCTGCCTCCTGCAAAGACGCTATACGGACTCTCAATTTCTCCGCCTCCCAGCATCTGCTCGGAAGATGAGGCTTCCCACTCTAGAACATTCTAGATGTCTTATTTCTTTAGCAAACATCGTTTCTACCTGCTGTCATGCATTACTCCTGGCCCGCATCGCCCCTATTTCTTATAATCCTGCTCTCGTTTCCCTTCCCCCGGACAGAACCGGGAATCAGAGATTGTTTCCATGCTGTGTGACAATGACTATGGTCAGTAAGTGTCATTTTTGGGCAAACACTAACTACCGCTACAAAACATGTGCACTGTCGCGCCCCACATGCATATTGATGATTAAATAGTGCAGCACGGGAGTGGACGCTTCGGCCCACAATAGTTGCACCGTAGATGGTGACACGTTAAACGGAGCTCATCTGTCTACAATGATCCATAGCCACTATACCTTGCAGTTCTAGGTGTCTATCTCGAAATCACTTCTACTGTCGTGTCTGCCTCCTCCACCACCCCTGACAAAGCGTTCCACGCTCCCACCATTAGCTGAGTAAAAATCTGCCCTCGCAAATCTCCATTCAACATATTCCCCTCATATGACAGTTTTGCCCTCTAGTGTTGGGCAAGACCAAGCGTCGAATGGGTGACGTTTTCGCCGAAAACATGCGCTCAATCCTCAGAGTCCTTATGGTTCTCCGGTTGCTAAGCACATTAACACCGTCCCTTTCCCATGCTCTATTGCCCGAATGAGGCCACAGCAAATTGGTGGAACAACGACTCATGTTCCGCTTCTGTGACTGACAACCCAACTGAATGAGCATTGTATTCATAAATTGTAAGTAATATTTAATCTAGCCCCCATTACCTGGCACGTTTTGCTCCGCCCATGTATTAGCTTTCCCCTCACCCCCTGTCATCAGTCTAAACAGGGGGTCCCGAACGGAACGTCAGCTGGCATGTACTCCAGGAACGATGCTGGATCCAAAGAGTTACTCCAACACTTTGTAACTTAGTTTTTCTAAACTAGCTCCGACAGCTCCTCATTTCTACACCACGAAGACAGATAAATAGACCAGAATAACGTATTGTCTGTTAAATTATATCATAACGTCTATTAAATTGTTATTTAACATGGTTTATTTGGTCTTGGCTAAGGGGCACGAGGGGGATTTGACACAGGAAATATGGATGCTATGGGCAAGTCTGTGCTTTGTTGAAATCCACAGCTTAAATATTGGGGAAGCATGATGGCAAACTATGGCAACACACTGACTGTACCTTAAAGGTCAGGTTTGGAGTGGAAATAAATAACATGGAGAAGTGTTTAAGTTACAAGGCATGTGTAACTGGGGCAAAAGAATGTAAAGCAGACAGTGGATAATAATACAGACCATACATGAAGAGAATGTTGAGTCTCATTGTACTCGTTCTCACCCAGCAAACAAATAACAATGATCTGTTTCCTTTATCATCGTTACGTGTTTACACATATTTCAATCATATATTCTATATCTTTCCATATCATCCCTATCTCTCGTTTCCTTTCCCCTGGCGTTCATCTGGAGTAGGGTCCCGACCTGAAACGTCACCTATTACTTTTCTCCAAAGATGCTGTCTGACCCGCTGACCTTCTTAAGCTTTTTGCATCTATCTACATGCTACTGGAGCAGGTTGATCAGCAGGTCGAACGTGACAAGGATATGAAAATGATGTTCATTCGGGAGGCTAAATCTCAACAGAGCCCGGTCTGTAAGGACGTCGAAAGCATGAACTGTATTCGAACAGTTGATTTGAAACGTCAGCAGTTTCTGACATCCGCGAGGGGAAATCTGTTCTCTCGTTCCTCAGGTTCAATCAAACTGTTGTTTAGCGTCCGCTGTCCTTGTTAATGACGGGGAAATATTCAGCTCATTGTAAAGTTCACGAGTGGTCAAACAATATCGGAATGTTCAGTGTCTAAAATAACTGCTCAGACCTGTACACAAACTATCTTCTTCATCTTCTTGTGTATGTCGTGCACAGACTAACGTTATAGGACAACATGTTCTATTTGATCTTATTTGATTGTGCATGCCGGGTTGATTGCATTCGTCGAAACAGGGCGGATCAAGTGAAGGTTTCAATCTCCCCCCAACACAAAATATCAATATTGTATCATTGCTTCTCCATATTGGCTTCTCACCACACGCGAGCCCCAAACCTGGTCAATGAAGTCGAATATACTTGGAATTATTTAATGCACAGATGTGTCCTCACCTGCTGAGTTGTTCCAAGCTGCTGATAAACCGTTGACCTGAGGTCAGTCATGACTTTGATAACCTGTCCTCGTTTTTAACGTTCAGTGATCCCGAGGGAGTTGGACGTAGCTTTGTTTTTAAAGATTTAATCTGTTCGATTCTTTTGAGGTAATGTATTGATGTGAGGTGTGAATCAAATATGTTCCTGTAAGAAGACGATTGAATACGTCCAGTTATTTTTGTCTTAGTGGAGCAACGCCATGGGCGGAAATCCCGGGGTACGGGGGAGGGGAGTGGGGGGGAGAGGACAGGTCAACTCCATTTTTTGAGAGGTGGGGCCGTCCAATTGAACCTCTGTCTTACCCGGATTACTAACCAGTCAGCGGAAAGGCAATACGTGTTTGCAATCGAGGTAGTCACAGTGTACCGATTCATAATAAAAGGAGGAAAATCCGAGAAAAGTTACCTTGGCTGCAGTACGAAGTAACTGGGAAGAGACATTAAGAATTATTGCAGCTAAATTTCACAAATACCACAGTTCCATTCTGACTGGAAAGCACTGATGAGGGAGGGTGAGATGGCTATTCAAGAATGGCCTGAGAGCACTAAGACTATACCGAAGCATGGCAGAGGATCAGAGGACATTTTGAACAATCGGACGGTGGGAAAGAGAGTGGAACTGGACCGGACTGAATGCTAATGTACACCCATGGATTAGGATTTTATAACATGTATTTGTATTTGTAAAGTTATTGATTTGAATTGTTTTGATTTTCATATTGTCGTATATCATGAATCAAAATGGTAAATTGAAACCCCTGATATTTGTTCTGTAAGTGGGAAGAGTGGATAACAGGCATCAATTAGTTCAAGATGCGATATTGGAGGTTATTTTTAAATGTGGCTTAATTGGGCGCAGATAATTGCCAAGATAGGGATTTTTTTTAATTATAAGGATTATAAAAATTATGACATAGAATGTTAGGACGATAATAAATAGATGTGTCAATGTATTTAGCCTTCACAGCATTGTATTTAAAATGGCTAAAACCAATGCCGCCTGCTGAAACACCTTTTCTAAAACAATATGTGTATCCATCAATTCTCCCTACACGGATGTTGATATCTATGGTATTTATTTGATAGATATATATAGATAGAGAGAGTACAGAGGAGATTTACTAGAATGTTGCCTGGGTTTCAACAACTAAGTTACATAGAAAGGTTGAACAAGTTAGGACTTTATTCTCTGGAGCGCAGAAGGTTAAGGGGGGACTTGATAGAAGTCTTTAAAATGATGAGAGGGATAGACAGAGTTGATGTGGACAAGCTTTTCCCTTTGAGAATAGGGAAGATTCAAACAAGAGGACATGACTTCAGGATTAAGGGACAGAAGTTTAGGGGTAACATGAGGGGAACTTCTTTACTCAGAGAGTGGTAGCGGTGTGGAATGAGCTTCCAGTGGAAGTGGTGGCGGCAGGTTCGTTGGTATCATTAAAAAATAAATTGGATAGGCATATGGATAAGAAGGGAAGGGAGGATTATGGTATGAGTGCAGGCAGGTGGGACTAAAGGAAAAAAGTTGTTCGGCACGGACTTGTAGGGCTGAGATGGCCTATTACGTGCTGTAATTGTTATATGGTTATTATATGGTTATATGGAAAAGAGATTTTTCAAAACAACATGACATTTAAGGATAATGTTAACGCTGCGGAAAGACAAAGATGAAAGGCCACAGATACATTGATCAATGATCATTTATTTCGACTACACAAATTCTATTGTGTCACGAAAATATAAACGTGCTGTCAGTACTACGAATTATTGAAAGATGTGGGTTCTCTTGGAGCGTTTCGCGGTTGCACTGAAAAAGGCCTTCGAATATCCGACTTGTTCCATCGAATCTCCCCTGATCTACGATCTGTTTAATTTTGTGTCTGTGCCTATCTGAGTAAAGTCAACTATTGGGTACGATTATTGCACAAAATTCCCTCCTACATTTCTCATGGACATTCTCTCATCTGAACATGTTTAAGGCATGAGTGTGTGAAGAGACGGCTCCCGAGTAAGAGTGAGAACAACACCTGGGTAATCCCGTTCAACAAATAGACGCAGCGGCTGACCGCTCCCCCGCGTCGCTGCCGCGGGAAACAACAGCTCATCGTCGGCAGTGGCTGTATCAGCGAGTGGACCTGCTGCGCTGTTGACCCTTTGATCCGTGTGTTTCTGGTATTTCATGGCCGTCCGAAGGGGGCAGGGGGTGCGGTGGGTGCGACCGCACCTCCCTTTTTCCCCCAGAGTAAGAAAAAATCCCGAGGGGAAAAATAAAAATCGGAAAATAAATCTGACCCGCGGGACAAGGGAATGCCCATTTCTCCGGGCCCCCGGGGAGGGGGGTGTGGTGTCTGCCCGCCCGGTCCAGCGTCTCCATCCGCGGCGTCGGAGCCTCACCAACGGCTTGCCTGGCGACCGGGAGACCGTCGTCCCGTCGCCAGGCGGGAGTGTCTGAATCTGAACCTGGCGGCTGTAACCCCAACAACAGACGCCGCTGCGGCGGGGCCCGATCCCATCGCCTCACCTCGCCGCCGGGGCCCAAGCCATCTTCCCCCCACGCCATCCCCGCTGGGCCATCGCCAACCCCGCTGGGACCACACCACCACCGCTGGGCCCACGCCACCCCCGCTGGGCCCAAGCCACCACCGCTGTGCCCACACCACCCCTGCTGGGCCCACGCCACCCCCTCTGATCCCCGCTGGGCCCACGACATCCCGCTGGGCCCACGACAACCGCGCTGTGCCCACACCCCTCTTTGGGCCCACACCACTCCCGCTGATACCCGCTGGGCCCACGCCACCCCCGCTGGGCCCACACCACCCACGCTGGGCACACGCCACCCCCACTGGGCCCACGCCACCCCCGCTGGGCCCATGCCACCTTTATCTTCGCCCCCCCGCAAGAAAGAAGGGGATGTGGGAGGGGGAGAGGGGTGGGGGTGAGGGAGGGGAGAGAGAGATGGGCAGGGAAGAGGGAAAGGGGGATTATCTTAATGAGATTGTAAAATTAAGGTAGGTTTTAGAGCTATTATATTTTCTCTTCCATATGAATAATTTTAAACAATATCAAATAATATCAAACAATTGGAACTGCTTTCTTTTCCTTGATAATAATATTCAAAAATATCAATTCCATAGTTTGTAACATAAATATACATTTTAATGGGATCATTATATTCAGATGTAGCATTTCCATTTTGAGATCGGGGGTGGGGGGGGGGGGGGTTGGGGGGTGTCAAATATGCGTCAAGCCGATAGCCTAATCGTTAAAGAGTTAAATAATAGCCTAATCGATAAAGAGCTTAGAAGTGTAATCGGAGTTGCCAAGGAAAGGTACTTATAGAAGTTGACGATCAAGTTCTCAGCTATTGACTCTTCTTCAGTTTCAAAGGGCATGCAAGAAATCACCAGCTATAAGAGGAAAGCCCCCCGCTCTTTGGACAATTGTCAGCTGACGAACTACCTGAATGAGTTTTACTGCATGTTTGAAAATCAGAAATGTAACCATGGTACCCCCTCCCCAACAAACAGAGCCAGACCCCAGTCAGCAAAGAATTGACCCTGCATCCTTCATTTCCCATTCACCACCTCACACCTAATTAAAGCAAGACTACAGTAATGAAGAGAGTGGACCCTTTCCCACCCCCACCAACACTTCACACCCAATTATTCATTTTTAACCAGTACCTGCAAAGATGTACTGTCCCTGCCTGCTTCAAAGTCTCCACTAATGTCCCTGAACCCCAAAAGGTAAGGATTACTGGTCTTAACGACTACAGTCTTGTCGCACTGACCTATGTAGTCATGGAGACCGTTGAAAGGCTTGTGCTGGCCAAGCTGAAAAATATCACAATCCCTCTGCTGGACTCTCTGCATTTTGCATATTGGGCCAATAGATCTGTAGATGATGCAGTTAATTTGGGCTACACTTCATCCTCCAGCACCTAGACCTCCAGGAGACCTAAGCGACAATTTTCTTTGTTGATTTTAGCTCTGCATTCAACACCATTGTGCCAGATCTACTACGCTCCAAACTTTCTGAGTTGACTGTGCCTGAACCCCTCTGTCGGTGGATCACCCGCTTTCTGACAGACAGGAAGCAGCATGTGAGACGGGAAATCATATCTCGGACCCGCAAACGCTCAGCATAGGAGCACCGCAAGATGCGTACTCTCCTCTCTCCTCTACTCTCGTCACACCAATGACTGCACCCCCACTGACACCTCTGTCAAGCTTCTCAAGTTTGCGGATGAAAAAACTCTGATTGGACTGATCCAGGATTGGGATCTCTGTACTATTTTCAGTTTGACATATTTCCTATAACATGGTGCCCAGAACTGAACACAATATTCTAAATACGGTCTCGCCAACATCTTATACAATTGCAACATGACCTCCCAACTTCTATACTCAATACTCTGACTGATGAAGGCCAAAGTGCCAAAATACTTTTTGGCCACCTGATATACCTGCGACACGACCTTCAAGGAACCATGCAACCATCAACCATTCCTCTGCCCACCTGGCTCATTGATCCAGATCCTGCTGCAATCGTTCACAACCATCTTCACTATCTGCAAAACCACTCACTTCTGTATCATCAGCAAACTTGCTAATCTTGCCCAGTTCTGTGACGTTTCACAGAGTACTGGAGTAACTCAGCGGGTCAGGATGAGTATAGAAGTTGGGAGGTCATGTTGCAGTTGCATAAGAAGTTGGTGAGGCTGCATTCAGAGTATTGTATTCAGTTCTGGGCACCATGTTATAGGAAAGATGTCATCAAACTGGAAAGGGTACAGTGAAGATTTACGAGGATGTTGCCAGGACTAGAGGGCCAGAGCTATAGGGAGAGGTTGAGTAGGCTGGGACTCTATTTCATGGAGCACAGGAGGATGAGGGATGATCTAATAGAGGTGTATAAAATCATGATTTGAATAGATATGGTTGAGTCTTTTGCCCAGATAAGTGAATCGAGGAGCAGAGGACATAGGTTGAAGGTGAAGGGCAAAAGATTTAATAGGAATCTGTGGGGTATGTTTTTCACACAAAGGGTGGTAGGTGTATGGAACAAGCTGCCAGATGAGGTAGTTGAGGCTGGGACTATCGCAACATATAAGAAACAGTTAGACAGACACATGGATAGGACAGGTTCGGAGGGATATGGATCAAACGTGGGCAGGTGGGACTAGTGCAGATGGGACATGCTGGGCCGAAGGGCCTGTTTACACACTGTATCACTCTAAGACTCTATCTATCTTTCCCACTCAAACACATTCTCCTGCCTTCTCCTCATTTCCTCTGACACCAGTATCAATCAAGAATCTATCAATCTCCTCCTGAAAAATGTCCATTGACTGGACCTCCACAGCTGGCTGTGGCAATGAATTCCACAGTTCATCACCCTCTGACTTAAGAAATTTCTGCTCATCTCCTTCCTAAAGGAATGTCTTTTAATTCTGAGGCTGTGGCCACTGGTCCTAGAGTCTCCCACTAGTGGAAACATCCTCTCCAAATCCACTCCATCCAGGTTTTTACCAGGCTGGGACAGACGGCAACAGCTTCACACCGTGTCCCAAAGCTTGTGTCCTGTCCTGCATCACCAAAGGCAGCAGAGACGTTATACGAGAGGGCAAACACCGTAACAAAGTAGCTCACAATGGTTTAGGTAACATTCACTCTCCCCCCTCCTTTCCTATGTTCCTTCCACCCATAAACCTCTCTCTGCCTTTACATTTCACTCCTCTTTCAAATCTGCTCTACTTATCTACATGCATTTTTCTTCTTCACGTTTTAGTCATAGAATGATGCAGTGTGGAAACAGGCCCTTCAGCCCAACTTGCCCACACCGACCGACATGTCCCATCTAAACTAGTCCCACTCACACGCGTTTGGCCCACATCCATCTAAATCTGTCCTATCCATGTACGTGTCCAAATGTCTCTTAAACATTAAGATAGTCCCAGCCTTAACTACCTCCTCTGGCAGCTCGTTACATACACCCTTTGTGTGATAAAGCTACCTCTCAGATTCCTGTTAATTTCTGAAATTTGGTCATAAATTTGGTGCAAAAATGCTCCAAAATAATGCTCAGAATGCACCAGAAAGCATCTAAAACCCCTGAGCTTCCAGGACGCTTAAGCGGGCCCTGGACCCTGGCATCGAGGGACTTCACACTTCGCGCTCGTGATGTGCGCAGCGCGCACATTATTTCACATTGAGTTTTTTGTAATCCTGTCATGCCAACCCCCTTTTTGAAAAGCTTCGTACGGGCCTGCACAACCATCTTCACTATCTGCAAAACCACTCACTTTTGTATCATCAACAAACTTGCTAATCTTGCTCTGCATGTTCTCATCCAAATCATTGATGTAGATGACAAACAGTAACTGGCCCAGCACTGAACCCTGAGGCACACCACTAGTCACAGGCATCCAGTCTGAGAAGCAACCTTCCACCATCACTCTCTGCTTCCTTCCATGGAGCCAATTTGCTATCCATTCAGCTGTCTCTCTTTGGATCCCATGCGATCTAACCTTCCAGAGCAGCCTACCATGCGGCACCTTATCGAACGCCTTACTGAAGTCAATAGACAACAGGTGCAGGAGTAGAGGCCATTCGTCCCTTCGAGCCAGCACCGCCATTCAATGTGATCATGGCTGATCATCCCCTATCAGGACCCCGTTCCTGCCTTCTCCCCATATCCCCTGACTCCGCTATTTTAAGAGCCCTGTCTAGCACTCTCTTGAAAGCATCCAGAGAAATGGCCTCCATCGCCCTCTGAGGCAGAGAATTCCACAGACTCACAACTCTCTGTGAGAAAAAGTGTTTCCTCGTCTTCGTTCTAAATGGCCGACCCCTTATTCTTAAACTGTGGCCCCTGGTTCAGGACTTCCCCCACATCGGGAACATGTTTCCTGCCTCTAGCGTGTCCAAACCCTTAACAATCTTATACGTTTCAATGAGATCTCCTCTCATCCTTCTAAACACCAGAGTGTACAAGCCCAGCCGCTCCATTCTCTCAGCATATGACAGTCCCGCCATCCCAGGAATTAACCTGGTGAACCTACGCTGGGCTCCCACAATGGCAAGAATGCCCTTCCTCAAATTAGGGGACCAAAACTGCACACAATACTCCAGGTGTGGTCTCACCAGAGCCCTGTACAACTGCAGAAGGACCTCTTTGCTCCTATACTCAACTCCTCTTGTGATGAAGACCAACAGGCCAAAACTGCACACAATACTCCAGGTGTGGTCTCACTAGTGCCCTGTACAACTGCAGAAGGACCTCTTTGCTCCTATATTCGATTCCTCTTTTATAAAGTCCATGTACACAACATCCACAGCTCTGCTTACATCAACCTTTTTTCTCACGTCTTCGAAAAAATCAATTATATTTGTGAGATTCGACCTCCAACATACAAAACCATGCTGACAGTCCCTAATCAGCCCTTGCCCACCCAAATGCCTGTAAATTCACCAAGGCTAATTCATTGTATGTGTTTACTTGGCCAATGAACTCATTCATTCATTCATTCATTCATTCATTCATTCATTCACTCATTCATTCATTCATTCATTCATTCATTCATTCATTCATCATTCATTCATTCATTCATTCATTCATTCATTCATTCATTCATTCATTCATTCATTCATTCATTCATTCATTCATTCATTCATTCATTCATATCCTACCCCACAGAATACTCTCCAGCAATTTACCAACTACAGATGTTAACCTTACCGGCCTATAGTTCCCCGCATGTTCCTTGCAGCCCTTCTTGAAAATAGGCACAGCATTTGGAACCCAGTCCCAACGTGCTTCTTCTGACTGTCCAGGTAGACCCATTGTTTCAGCGTGTTCTTGCCCCCACTGAATTACTTTCCACATACCTGGATTCCATCCTATCCCCCTGGTCCAATCCACGACACCTCACACGCCCTTCGTCAATGTGTTTCCCACGGGCAAGTGGTATATTGCTGATTTTAGAAGAGGAAGGCCGAGGATCGATTAACCTGTCTTCATCCACGGTTCGATGGTGGAGGGAGGGAGTCAACAACGTTATGT
The DNA here is from genome assembly GCF_010909765.2 of Amblyraja radiata. Classification (NCBI taxonomy): domain Eukaryota; kingdom Metazoa; phylum Chordata; class Chondrichthyes; order Rajiformes; family Rajidae; genus Amblyraja; species Amblyraja radiata. The sequence continues at coordinate 664,782 of NW_022630166.1, forward strand.
TCCTTGCCGTGAATATTTCTGAAGATCTGTCGTGGACCCAACAAATTGATTGAATCATAAATAAAGTCAACCGACTTGACTGTGTTAGAGTCGAGCAGAAAGGACATCGGTGTGGTGGTGAATGTTCTCCCGATCTTCTACAAGTCTAAGGTAGAGACCATATTGAACGGTTGCCACAGGGCCTGGTTCGGCACTTCGAAAGCCCAGGAATGTAGGAGATTAAACAACGTGGTGGCCATCGACCTGTCCTATCCATCATCTATGTTTCTAAGAAAGCGAATGGTATGTTAGCATCCATAGCAAAAGGATTTGAGTATAGGAGCAGGGAGGTTCTACTGCAGTTGTACAGGGTCTTGGTGAGACCACACCTGGAGTATTGCGTACAGTTTGCGTCTCCTAATCTGAGGAAAGACATTATTGCCATAGAGGGAGTACCGAGAAGGTTCACTAGACTGATTCCTGGGATGTCAGGACTTCCATATGAAGAAAGACTGAATACACTCGGATTGTACTCGCTAGAATTTAGAAGATTGAGGGGGGTGGTCTTCTAGAAACTTACAAAATTCTTAAGGGGTTGGATAGGCTAGATGCAGGAAGATTGTTCCCGATGTTGAGGAAGTCCAGGACAAGGGGCCACACAGTTTAAGGATAAGGGGGAAGTCTTTTAGGACCGAGATGAGAAAATCATTTTTCACACAGAGAGTGGTGAATCTGTGGAATTCTCTACCACAGAAGGTAGTTGAGGCCACAGTTCATTGGCTATATTTAAGAGGGAGTTAGATGTGGCCCTTGTGGCTAAAGGGATTAGAGGGTATGGAGAGAAGGCAGGTACAGGATACTGAGTTGGATGATCAGCCATGATCATATTGAATGGCGGTGCAGGCTCGAAGGGACGTATGACTCTACTCCTGCACCTATGTTCTATGTTTCTATCTTTCAAGATGTCAGATTAAATGAATGAAGATTCCCGAAATGCACTCGTCAATGGAAACGAATAAACTGAACATTGGGATTTCAGGCGACTGCTCACGATTATCGAGATTGCGGAGAGATGGTGCGGATTCTACCAGGCCTGTAGATTGCTCCCTCCCCCGGCACTAACTGTCCACTAGACAGAACATATAGACTGGATATCATCACCCATGATGACTGGTGCCCTTTCCGTGAGGGAGGCACTTTGTGCCCGGACACAAAAGAGTTAACAGTAGATGTTTGTTCAGTGAGTGTAACTAACGTCAGTCTACACGGAGCCCGGTTGTGTCACCCACCCACTGGAGATTTCCCAGTTCCCAATATAAACCATTCCTGTTGTTGCTGGGATATGTGAGTGTTGGTGAGATCATCCCGCCCGTCACCGACAGACAGAGAGCAGCAGCTCCATCCACAGAGGGAGAAAACCCATTGGGAATCTGTGGACAATAAAGTGGGATGTTAGATGGATGTTTCGGAATCCGGGAATATTAGAGAGTGAAGTGAATGTCACCGAGTGTAATCGGGGAACAGTGAGAGAGTGCGTGCGGTGTTACACAAATGGATCGGTCTGTGAAAACGGTAGACTGGGAAGTTACCGCCATGGAGAAGGGAGTCTTCTCTTATGCTGACTATGTTTTATATCCTGGGGTCAGCTTAATAGATCGAATCTACTTTGCACTCAGAGTTATACAGCCTGTCCTTTATCCCGTGCTAGCCCTTGTTGCTCTTCCAGGTAAGTCCCCGTCCAAATTCCCGCGCAACAGCAGGCGAGAAGCGGCAGTGACGGGATCCGGTATAAATGTCTGTAGCTCGGACAATCCATGACGTACGTGTCCCTTGAAGAAATCTTCGACAGAGTAATGGGTAATGTGTTGATGCTGCCTGTTTGTGGGGATCAGAGGTTTATCACTATGAAGTTGAAATGATTTGAGTATAGGAGCAGGGAGGCTCTACTGCAGTTGTACAGGGTCTTGGTGAGACCACACCTGGAGTACTGCGTACAGTTTTGGTCTCCTAATCTGAGGAAAGCCATTCTTTCCACAGCGGGAGTACAGAGAAGGTTCACAAGACTGATTCCTGGGATGTCAGGACTTTCACATGAAGAAAGACTGCATAGACTTGGCGTGTACTCGTTATAATTTAGAAGATTGAGGGGGGATCTTATAGAAACTTACAAAATTCTTAAGGAGTTGGACAGGCTAGATGCAGGAAGATTATTCCCGATGTTGGGGAAGTCCCGAACAAGGGGTCACACAGTTTAAGGATAAGGGGGTAGTCTTTTAGGACCGAGATGAGAAAAACATTTTTTTCATACACAGAGAGTGGTGAATCTGTGGAAATCTCTGCCACAGAAGGTAGTTGAGGCCAGTTCATTGGCTATATTTAAGAGGGAGTTAGATGTGGCCCTTGTGGCTAAAGGGATCAGGGGGTATGGAGAGAAGGCAGGGACAGGAGACTGAGTTGGATGATCAGCCATGATCATATTGAATGGCGAATGGTGCAGGCTCGAAGGGCCGAATGGCCTCTACTCCTGCACCTATTGTCTATGTTTCTATGTTTCTATATTCCTCCTCATCTCCTTCCTAAAGGAACGCCCTTTTAATTCCGAGGATGTGACCTCTGGTCCTAGACTCTCCCACTAGTGGAAACATTCTCTGTGTAGACTTGTTTTCTAATGTTGTCCTAATGTCTTTGTTTATTAAATACGCGAGTTGGTTCTGCAACCCGCCCGCCTTGCAGAATTGATGTGTACATTCTGTGTGAGTATGTGTCACCCGCCTGTGTTTATGTCGGCGGTTTCAGTCTATGTTTCTTACCATGCTGCTGTAAGCAAGATTGTCTAATGTACCATCACCTCCCTTGCACCGATGCAGATGGCAATAAAGTCCCTGAACTCCTTCCTTCGCTCACTTCCCTCGCTCGCTCATACCTACTCTGCTGTATAATCTTTGATTCACTCACAGTGAAGCAAAGAGCTAAACTCCCATGGTGAAGTGAGAAATGGTCAGACACAGATCTGATTCTTTATCCCAACCCTCCTAACTGCAGCTTCTCATCTGTTTAGTAATCGAGCAGATGCAGAATAATGTATTTCCTTCAGTAGTTACTACTAGACAGCCTCGTTAGACAATCTTCTACAATCCCAGAACGGGATTGTGCATTTGATTTCCCCCTCGCCTCGATGAATCTGCCGAGTTTGCTTTGTCCGCTGGCTCTCTGTGTGTCATGTCTCTGTTTACTTCCCTCCCTCCTCACAGTGAACACGCTGACCATTGTGGTCCTGTCCCGGGGAAAGTGCGGTCTCTCCACTGGTGTCACTCGCTACCTGATGGCCATGGCAACGGCCGATCTACTGGTCATTATTGTCGACCTGATAATGAGGCAGATTCCCATTGCTTACTGGGAAGCATTTCTTTTCCTGCAGGATGTCCCAGTGTGTAATATCCACGCCGTCTTCCTTTACGCCGTCACCGACTGTTCTGTCTGGTTCACCGTCACCTTCACCTTTGATCGATTTGTGGCCATTTGTTGCCAGAAGCTGAAAACAAACTATTGCACCGAGAGAACAGCGGCTGTGGTTCTGGGGACAGTGACCGTGCTGAGCTGTTTAAAGAACAGCTTCTGGTATTTTATGTTGAGCGGTGGGTACTTGCTAAATAATAGCCCCTGGTTTTGTGTGGGAAGAATCGTTGTTCGAAACTCACTGTCCTGGGGAATCGGGGAGTTTCTCCAGTATCTCATCACCCCCGTGATGCCATTTGTCCTCATTGTTGTGTTCAACACTTTGACCATCAGATACGTGTTAGTGGCGAGCAGTTCCCGCAGGAGATTGCGGGGTCCCAGCAGTGGGGGAAGTGGCAGAGACCCGGAAATGGAGAGCCGCAGGAAATCCCTCATTTTACTGCTGGTTATCTCGGGGAATTTCATCGTGTTGTGGGCGGTCTATGCGGTATATGTTGTGTGGTACAGACTGTTTTATTTAATTCCTAGCGTGGTCCTTCCAGACATCTTCATTGGCGAACTGGGCTACACGTTGCAGATGCTGAGCTGCTGCACAAACACGGCTCTTTACGTCCTCACCCAGACTAAGTTCAGGCAGCAGATCAAACAATTGGTGAAATCGCCCGTTTCTCTGATTGTAAAATGCACTCAGCGTCGCGGGGTTTAGGAATCCGTTCCCTCTCCATCCCTTCTGCTCACCCCCCCCCCCCCCTCTCTCCCCAACACACTGAGCATCCTCAGTGACCTGGTCCACAGATGACTCTTGTGACCCTGGTGACCTCCGATCCCGCCACAAAGATCCACCCACCAAAGCTCCACCCACCTGCCCCACCGAAACCTCCGGCAGTTTCTGGACCCACCCACCCACACCCTCCCACGAGAACCACCACCGCCCCCATTACCACACTCTCACCAACATCACCGCCCCCATTAGACACATAGAAACATAGACAATAGGTGCAGGAGTAGAGGCCATTCAGCCCTTCGAGCCTGCACCATTCGCCATTCAATATGATCATGGCTGATCATCCAACTCAGTATCCTGTACCTGCCTTCTCTCCATACCCCCTGATCCCTTTAGCCACAAGGGCCACATCTAACTCCCTCTTAAATATAGCCAATGAACTGTGGCCTCAACTACCTTCTGTAGCAGGCAGAGAATTCCACAGATTCACCACACTCTGTGTGAAAAATGTTTTTCTCATCTCGGTCCTAAAAGACTTCCCTCTTATCCTTAAACTGCGACCCCTTGTTCTGGCATTCCCCAACATCGGGAATAATCTTCCTGTCCAACACCTTAAGAATTTTGTAACTTTCTATAAGTTCCCCCCTCAATCTTCTAAATTCTAGCGAGTACAAGGCGCGTGACCCCACCACTCGCCACATCTTCCCATCTCCCCCCATATCTGCCTTCCACAAAGACCGCTCCCTCCATAACTCCCTTGTCAATTCTTCCCTTCCCTGTCGTACCACCCCCTCCCCGGGCACTTTCCCTTGCAACCGCAAGAGATGCAACACTTGTCCCTTTACCTCCCCCCTCGACTCCGTTCAAGGACCCAAGCAGTCGTTCCAGGTGCGACAGAGGTTCACCTGCATCTCCTCCAACCTCATCTATTGCATCCGCTGCTCTAGATGTCAGCAGATCTATATCGGTGAGACCAAGCGGAGGTTGGGCGATCGTTTCGCCGAACACCTCCGCTCGGTCCGCAATAACCACGCTGACCTCCCAGTGGCTCAGCACTTCAACTCCCCCTCCCACTCCGTCTCCGACCTCTCTGTCCTGGGTCTCCTCCATGGCCACAGCGAGCAACACCGGAAATTGGAGGAACAGCACCTCATATTCCGCTTGGGGAGTCTGCATCCTGGGGGCAGGACTTTCATATGACGAAAGACTGGATAGACTCGGCTTGTACTCGCTAGAATGTAGAAGATTGAGGGGGGATCTTATAGAAACTTACAAAATTCTAAGGAGGAAAGTGTGGGGGGAGGAGGAGAGTGTGGGGGGGGGAGGCTAGATGCAGGAAAATTGTTCCCGATGTTGGTAACACTCTCCCCCACTCACACTCTCCCCCCCCCCACTATCCCCCCCACAACCTCCCCCCACATTCTACCCCCCACACTCTCCCTCCCCACACACACACCCAAACACACCCACACCCACACACACACACACACACACACACACACACACACACACACACACACACACACACACACACACACACACACACACACACACACACACACACACACACACACACACACACACACACACACACACACACCCTCTCTCCCCCCTCAATATTACTTTTTAGTTTGTACCTTTATATAGTTACAGGAGAGATAGCTGAATGGATTGGAATTTGGCTTCAGGGAAGGAAGGAGAGGGTGATGGTGGAAGGAAGGTTGCTTCTCAGAATGGAGGCCTGTGATTAGTGGTGTGCCTCAGTGTTCGTTGCTGGGCCCGTTACTGTTTGTCATCTACATCAATGATTTGGATGAGAACTTACAGAGCAAGTTTAGCAAGTTTGCAGATGATACAAGAGTGGGTGGTTTTGCAGATAGTGAAGAGGCTTGTGATTAATTGCAGTAGGATCTTGATCGATTGGCCACGTGTGCTGGGGAATGGTTGATGGAATTTAATGCAGAGAATTGTGAGGTATTGCATTTTGGGAAGTCTAACATGGGGGGATCTACACAGTGAATGATCGGGCTCGAGGTACAATTGTAGAGTAGAGGGATCTTGGAGTGCAGGTGCACAGTTCCTTGAAGGTGGAATCACAGTTGCTGTAGATCGGGTGGTCAAAAAGGCTTTTGGCACATTGGCCTTTGCCTGGTATTGAGTATAGAGGTTGGGAGGTCATGTTGCAGTTGTATCAGACCTTAGTGAGGCCACATTTGGAGTATTGTGTTCAGTTCAGGGCTCTGTGTTATTGGAAAGATTTTGCCAAAATAGAAACTTTACAGATACATTTTACAAGGATGCAGCAGCCAGGGTCTGACCTGTGGGGAGTGGTTGAGTTGGCAGGGACCCTATTCCTTGAAGCACAGGCAGGAGGAAGAAGGGTGATCTTATAGAGGTGAAAAGATGATGAGAGGGATCTAGCGGGGAGAATATAAGGGAATTCTGATGTACGTTTACTCTCAGCAGCAGACCGACCTTGCCGTGTGGTCTGTGGGTTTGAATTCACATCTACTTGTCGACTGGTCTGAAGTAGTTGACTACAAAATAAACTGCAGATTAAACAGAGCCACAGCTAGTGTTCACCCACCGGCTGTAACTAATATTCCCACTGGGGGTGAAGGTCACAGCATCACAATTACCCCAACTCTCCCTTTCTCACATATGAAGCTACATTTTAATATTCAGCATTATGTGTTATTCTTTACATTGAATGCCGGAGAGAGAGAGAGGCACTAAACTACTGTTAATTAAGATGACAATTACAAATTAATACATCTACACTTGCCGTGTTTACCAGCGTGGATAGATAGAGCAGCAAGATGGATCAATGCTCATTACAGATGTGATTCATTATGGATACTGAACTTGCGTTAACCCTTTAAAGTCCAACATTTGAAATTAAAATAACAACGTTTTTACGTCTCCCTCTAGATCAGGCCCTCGTGTCCTGGCAACATCCTTGTAAATCTTCTCTACGCCTCAGACACAAAATGCTGGAGTAACTCAGCGGGTGGGTCAGTCAGCATCTCTGGAGAGAAGGAATGGGTGACATTTCGGGTCAAGACCTTTCTGACCCGCTGAGTTACGCCAGGATTTAAGTCTACCTTCGATTAAAACCAGATCTGCACTTCTTTCCTACACAATCCCCACGCCCTTTCCAGCTTGACACCATTGTCCGATACCCATGTGCCTAAAACTGAACACAATACTCTAAATGCAGCCTGACCAACCTCTTATACAACTGCAACATGGCCACCCAGTGTCTATACTCAATGCTCTGTCACATGAAGGCTAATGTGCCGAAAGCCTTTTAGACCACCCTATCTACCTGTGATGTTACTTGCAAACCACTATGTACCTGCTATTGTCCTAGATCCCTCTGTTGTACACTTAATTCACATGTTTCCCTTGGTTACAGCTCATCGGTACTGACAACTCTGGACTCACTGATTGACTGACGGTGTCACTTCCCATCTGTGTCTGATTCCTACTCTTTGCTTCCTGTCTGCCAATCAGTTTTGTATCCACGTCAATACCTTGTCCCAATACCATGTGTTCTAGTTTTGCTCACTAATCTCTTGTGTGGGACCTTGTCAAAGGCTTTATGAAAGTCTAGATCCACCACATCCACTGGCTCTTCCTTATCCATTCTACTTGTTACATCCTCAATAAATTCCAGAAGATTAGTCAAGCTTGATTTCCCCTTCATAAATCCATGCTGACTTTGACCGATCCTGTTACTACTTTCCAAATGCTGTTACATCTTCAACAATCGACTCAAGCATCTTCCACACTACCAACATCAGGCTAACTGGTCTATAATTCCCTGTTTTATCTTTCCCTCCTTTCTTAAAAAGTGGGTTTACATTCTCTACCCTCCTGTCCACCGGAACTGATCCAGTGTCTATAGAACATTAGGAAATAATCACTGATGCATCCACGAATTCTCAGACCACTCCTTGAGTACTCTGGGATGCAGACCATCAGGCCCTGGGGATTTATCTGCCTTCAGTCTCAACAGTTTGCATAACACCATTTCCTGGTGGACTAATGTGGATTTTCTTCAGTTCCTCCTTCCCGCTAGACCCTTGGTCCCCTAGTTTTGTATGGGAGATTGCTTGTGTGTCCCTTGGTGAAGACAGAACTAAATGTATCTGTTTTACATCTGGGGTTGTGGAATGTGAGGGAGGCTCTCAGTATACACTGGCATATAGTTCAGGTTCAGTAATGAGGATAAATAATATGTTAATAATACTGATACTAGATCGCAACTGGACCGCAACCATTCGGCCCTTCGACCCAGCACCGCCATTCAATATGACCATGGCTGATCCTCTAAAGTCCACCGTTCCGGCTTTTCCCCCATATCCTTAGCCCAAAGAGCAAAATCTAATTCTGTCTTGAATTCATCCGGTGAATTGGTCTCCACTGCCTTCTGTGGCAGATAATTCCACAGATTCACAACTCTCTGGGTGAAAAAGCTTATTCTCATTACTGTCCTAAATGGTCCACCCCTTATTATTAAACTGTGACCCCCTGGTTCTGGAAACCCCCAACAACAGAACATTTTTCCTGAATCTAGCCTGTCCAATCCTCAAAGAATGTTATATATTTACAGTGTAAGACCCCCTCTCATCGTTCTAACTTCCAGCGAATGCAAGACCAGTCGACCCATTCTTTCATCATATGTCAGTCCCGCCATCCCGCGAATTAACCTGGTGAACCCACGCTGCACTCTCTTAATAGCAAGAATGCCCTTCCTCAAATTAGGAGACCAGAATTGCACACATTTCTCGAGGTGTGGTCTCACCAGGGCCCTGTACAACTGCAGTAGGATCTCCTTGCTCTTAAATTCAAATCCTCTTGCAATGAAGGCTTTATTCTTAGTGAAGACAGAACTAAAGTACATGTTTACGGGGGTTGTGGATATTACTAAAGCAATATAGTTCGATTCTCGACTTGTACATGTGTCAGGTTAAGGGGAGAAGGCAGGAGATGGGGCAAGGAGGGAGAGATAGATCAGCCATGATTGAATGGCGGAGTAAACCTGATGGGCCGAATGGCCTAATTCTACTGCAATCACTGATGACCTTATGACATATCCTTCCTGTACTCCATCCCGTTATTGGTCAAGATTCATCCCACCACAGTGTTGTCGTTTGCAGACTTGTAGATGGAATTAGATCCACATTGGGCCTTGGTGTCATGTGTATAGGGAGTGTATTAGAGGACTGAGAACGCATCCTTGCGGGGCACCAGTGTTGATGATTATTGCGGATGAGATTCTGTCACCTATCTTCACCGATTGGAAGGGTCAGAAACTTACAGATCCAGTGGTAGAGGGTGGAGCTGATTCCAAGGTCCAGCAGCTTGGAGATCAGTTTGGATGGGATTATGGTGTTGAAGGCAGAGCAAAAGCGGATAGATAGGAGTCTATCGTAGGACAATTCCTAACGTAGCAATTCTTGCTATTGAGGCAGTGCAGCGTAGGATCATAAGGTTAATTCCCTGGATGGCTGGACTGACAAATGATGAAGGAATGGATCGACTGGGCTTATATTCACTGGAATTTAGAAGGATGAGAGGATTTCTTATAGAAACATATAACATTGTTAAGGGATTGGACAGGCTTGTTTCCTGCTTCTAGCCTGTCCAATCCCTTAAGAAGTGTAGATGTTTCTATAAGATCCCCTCTCATCTGTCTAAATTCCAGTGAACATAAACTCAGTTGATCCATTCTTTCATCATTTGTCTGTCCTGCCATCGAGATAATTAACCTGGTGACCCTACGCTGCACTGCCTCAATAGCAGGAATTGGTACGTTAGGAATTGTCCTACGTTAGACTCCTATCTATCTGCTATCTGACGTTGGGGGTGTCCAGAAGCAGTGGGGTCACAGTTTGAGAATAAATGATAGGCCATTTAGGACAGAGAACATACACAACTTTTTCACCCAATGAGTTGTGAATCTGAGGAATTCTCTGCCACGGAAGGCATATTTCACTGTCTGATTTCAAGAGAGAGTTAGATATAGTTCTTAGGGCTAATGGAATCAAGGCATATGGGGAGAAAGTAGGAATGAGGTACTGATAGTGGATGATCAGCCATGATCATTTTGCATGGCGGTGCAGGCTGGAAGGGCTGAATGGCCTCTACTCCTGCACCTGTTTCCTATGTTTCTATGCCACCTTGTTGTCTATGTATTCCAGAGATGGGTTTAGGGCCGGGAGATGGTCAATGCTGGAGACAGGCTGCGTTGATGAACAAACTGTAATGGATCAAGTCTGGCTGGGATACTGGAGTTAATATTCGCCAACACCAGTCTCTCAAAGCACTTCATGATGGTGGATGTCAGAGCCACTGCCCGATGCTTATTACCGCACATACCTTACTTGTGAATGGTAGTTTAAATCATGCTCCTCGTGAACTTGTACACCTCAATAAGGTCACACCTCATCCTCCCACTCTGCAAAGGAAAAGGCCCCAGATTATCTAATCTCTCTCAATATCAAGTCTGCCAGCCCAGGTAACATTGCTGGTGAATCTTGTTTGTAGCCTTTCCAATACAATGGCATCCTTCCTGTGGCTTGGTGACCAGAGTTGTGCACAGTACTCCAAGTGTGGTCTTACCAACGAGTTGTACAGATGTATCACGATGCCCCAACCTTTGTGTTCAGCCCGCTTGCCCATGAAGGCAAGTGTCTTCTTCACCACCCTGTCCACCTGACTCGCCACTTGTAGGGAACCTTGCATAGAGTCACACAGCACGGAAATAGACCCTTCGGCCCAACTTGCCCATTCTGACCAAGATGCCCCATCTACACTAGTCCCACCTGCCCGTGTTTGGCCCATGTCCCTCTCACACTCTCCTGTTTGTATCCTTGTCCAAATGTACTTCAACTGTTGATATGGTACTTGCCTTAACTATCTCCTATGGTAGCTCGTTCAATCTACCCACCACCCTCTGTCTGGTGGAGAAACTGGAGCACCCGGAGAAAACTCACACAGTCACAGGAAGAACATACAAACTCCACATAGACAGCACCCGAAGAGTGGATGGAACCGGGTTCAATGTGTAGTAATGGTAAACTTCACCCTCAATAGAGATATCTATCTTTATTGGAATTACATTTATGAACAATGTATTATGAACATGTGCACCGGGATTCTGTCTGATGTAAACATATCGAGCGATGTCCCTTAAATCTTTAACAGTATCCAGGAAATACAAGAACTACAGATGCTGGTTTAAAATAAAGACACAGAGTGCTGGAGTATCTCAGCGCGTCAGGCAGCATCTCTGGAGAACATGGATATGTGGTGTTTTAGTTGGGACCCTTCTTCAAACTGATTGTGTTGGGAGGGGGGGGGGGTGAGAAAGTTGGAGAGAGGGTCTGGACAAACCTTGGTGGGTGGTGGGTGGATACAGGTGAAGGGGTGTGGTTGATAAGCAGATGCTTAATGGTCAATGGGCATGGAGTCATTCAGCATGGAAACTGACCCTACAACCCAACTTGCCCACTACAAACAACATGCTCCATCTACACTATGTCAACTGGCCCATTTCACTCTACACCTATCCTATCCATGTACCTGCACAGATATATCTCACGTATTATGATCGTACCTGCCTCAAATACCTCCTCTGGCAGTTTGTTCCATATACACAACGCCCTTTGTGTAAATAGTTACTCCTCATGTTCCTGTTAAATATTTCCCCCCTCACCTGATACCTATGTCCCTGGTTCTTGATTCCACTACACTGGGCAATAGACTGTGTATTTGCCTGATCTATTCCTCTCATGATGTTCTACATCACTATAAGATCACTCCTCACCCTCCTGCGCTCCTAGGAATAATGTCCTAGCCTGCCCAATATCCCTCTATAGCTCAAGCCCTCGTGTCCTGGCAACAGCCTTGTAAAACATATCTGCACCATTTCCAGATTGACAACATATTTCCTATAACACGGTGACCAACACAGAACACAATACTCTAACTGTGTTCTCATCAACGTCTGTAACATGACCTCCCAACTTCTACCCAATACTCTGATGCAGGCCAATGTGCCAAATGCCTTTTTAATCACTGTATCTACCCACCATGCCACTTGCAAGGGACGATGTAACTGCACTCGTAGATCCCTCTGCTCCACAGCACTTCCAAGAGCTCAACCATGCACTGTGTAGGTGTTGTCCTTATTCAACTTCACAAAATGCAACACCTCACATTACTCTGTATTAAACTCCAACAGCCATTCCTCAGCCCACCTGCTCAACTGATCAAGATCTTGCTGCAATTTCTCACAAACATTTTCAGTATCTACAATACAACCCAGTTTAGTGTCAACTGCAAATCTGCTGCTTATGCCGTGTACATTCTCACGACTAGTCACAGGCCTCCCGTCTGTAAAACAACCTTCCACCATCACCCTCTGCTTCCTTCCATGAAGCTAAGTTTCTGTACATTCAGCTATCTCTCCTTGGATCGCTTGCAACTTTACCTTCCAGAGCAGCCTACCCTGTGGATGCTTGTAAAATATCTTTGCTCCAATCCACATATACAACGTCGACATCTCTGTCATCATCAACGTTTTTGGTCACATCTTCAAGAAGCTCAATCAGGTTCATGAGACACGATCTCCCACGTACACATCTGTGCTGACTATCCCTAATCAACCCTTGTCCATCTCACTACATGTATATCTGATGTCAACTTCCTGTCGTACAACTGTGCTCTATTGTGCAACACTCTCAACTACTCCATCATTTACTGAGCTCATGACATAGCAAAGCATCACCTGAGCCTTGTCACAGTTCCTCTGCTGTTCCTCAGCTGGCTTTTGGGAAACCTACAGAATCACATCAGAATGAATGCACCTTTCCTATTGAATGCTCTGCCCATGTACCGATGTAGAGTGTCAAGCTTTGTTTTGCATGCTATATAATCAGATAAGGATATACTGAACGTAAACACAATCAAGTCAAACTGGAGTACAACAGATGGAGCAAAGTGCAGAATATAATCTCCCAGCATTGTAACACATCAGTTCCAAAGACAAAGTCTATGATAACATTGAACATTCATGTGTACATGTGCATGGATAGGACAGGTTTACAGGGATATGGGTCAAACACAGGTTGGTAGTACGAGTGTATGGGGCATGGGCATGGACAAGTTGGGCCAGAGGGCCTGTTTCCATGCTGTATGACTCTATGTCTGAAGCCCCCACCCCCTGCACCAGCTCCTGAGTCACCTACTGATCTGCACTGTCTTCCTCTTTCTTGTCTCCTGAACACGGGGCACAGGTTGTGCGATCCCTTATCTCCGTGTCTCACTCTCCCCTGACTCTCAGTCTGAAGAAGGGTCTCAACCCGAAATAACACCCACTCCTTCCATCCAGAGTTGCTGCCTGTCCCGCTGAGTTACTCCAGCATTTTGTGTTCATTTACGGTTTAAACCAGCATCTGCAGTTCCTTCCTACACAGAGTGAGATTATAAGACAGGAGTTAAATGTTTAACCATCTATCATAAGGCCATAAGGAACGGGAGTAGAATTACGCCATTCGGCCCATCAAGGCTACTCCAACATTCAACCATGGCTGATCTATCTCACCCTCCTAACCCCATTCTGTTGGCTTTATCCACCATTATCCACTGACTTGGCCTCAACAGCCTTCTGTGGCAAAGATTTGCACAGGTTCACCATCCTCTGACTGAAGACATTCCTCAGCATCTCCTTCCTAACAGAACGTCCTTTAATTCTGAGGCCATGACCTGTAGTCCTAGACTCTAGTGTAAACACCTTCTCCACATCCACTCTATGCAAGCCTTTCCCTATTCCGTATGTTTCAATGAGGTTTCTTCCCCTGAGTACAGGCCCAGTGCCGACTGATGCTCATCATAGGTCAACGTGCTCATTCCTGGGAACATTCTTGTAAACCTCCTCTGGACCCTCTCCATAGCCAGCACATAGAAACATAGAAACATAGAAACATAGAAAATAGTTGCAGGAGTAGGCCATTCGGCCCTTCGAGCCTGCACCGCCATTCAATATGATCATGGCTGATCATCCAACTCAGTATCCTGTACTTGCCTTCTCTCCATACCCCCTGATCCCTTTAGCCACAAGGGCCACATCTAACTCCCTCTTAAATATAGCCAATGAACTGGCCTCAACTACCTTCTGCGGCTGAGAATTCCAGAGATTCACCACTCTCTGTGTGAAAAAAGTTTTCCTCATCTCGGTCCTAAAAGATTTCCCCTTTATCCTTAAACTGTGACCCCTTGTTCTGGACTTCCCCAACATCGGGAACAATCTTCCTGCATCTAGCCTGTCCAACCCCTTAAGAATGTTGTACGTTTCTATAAGAACCCCCCTCAATCTTCTAAATTCTAGCGAGTACAAACCGAGTCTATCCAGTCTTTCTTCATATGAAAGTCCTGACATCCCAGGAATCAGTCTGGTGAACCTTCTCTGTACTCCCTCTATGGCAAGAATGTCTTTCCTCAGATTAGGAGACCAAAACTGTACGCAATACTCCAGGTGTGGTCTCACCAAGACCCTGTACAACTGCAGTAGAACCTCCCTGCTCCTATACTCAAATCCTTTTGCTATGAATGCTAACATACCATTCGCCTTCTTCACTGCCTGCTGGACCTGCATGCCTACTTTTAATGACTGGTGTACCATGACACCCAGGTCTTGTTGCATCTCCCCCTTTCCTAATCGGCCACCATTCAGATAATAATCTACTTTCCTGTTTTTGCCACCAAAGTGGATAACCTCACATTTATCCACATTATACTGCATCTGCCATGCATTTGCCCACTCACCCAGCCTATCCAAGTCACCTTGCAGCCTCCTAGCATCCTCCTCACAGCTAACACTGCCCCCCAGCTTCGTGTCATCCGCAAACTTGGAGATGTTGCATTCAATTCCCTCGTCCAAATCATTAATATATATCGTAAATAGCTGGGGTCCCAGAACTGAGCCTTGTGGTACCCCACTAGTCACTGCCTGCCATTGTGAAAAGGACCCGTTTACTCCTACTCTTTGCTTCCTGTCTGCCAGCCAGTTCTCTATCCACATCAATACTGAACCCCCAATACCGTGTGCTTTAAGTTTGTACACTAATCTCCTATGTGGGACCTTGTCGAAAGCCTTCTGAAAGTCCAGATATAACACATCCACTGGTTCTCCCTTATCCACTCTACTAGTTACATCCTCGAAAAATTCTATAAGATTCGTCAGACATGATTTACCCTTCATAAATCCATGCTGACTTTGTCCAATGATTTCACCACTTTCCAAATGTGCTGCTATCCCATCTTTAATAACTGATTCTAGCAGTTTCCCCACTACCGACGTTAGACTAACTGGTCTGTAATTCCCCGTTTTCTCTCTCCCTCCCTTTTTAAAAAGTGGTGTTACATTAGCTACCCTCCAATCCTCAGGAACAACTCCAGAATCTAAAGAGTTTTGAAAAATTATCACTAATGTATCCACTATTTCTGGGGCTACTTCCTTAAGTACTCTGGGATGCAGCCTATCTGGCCCTGGGGATTTATCGGCCTTTAATCCATTCAATTTACCTAACACCACTTCCCGGCTAACCTGGATTTCACTCAGTTCCTCCATCTCCTTTGACCCCCGGTCCCCTGCTATTTCCGGCAGATTATTTATGTCTTCCTTAGTGAAGACAGAACCAAAGTAGTTATTCAATTGGTCTGCCATGTCCTTGTTCCCCATGATCAATTCACCCGTTTCTGACTGCAAGGGACCTACATTTGTTTTAACTAATCTTTTTCTCTTCACATATCTATAAAAGCTTTTGCAGTCAGTTTTTATGTCCCCTGCCAGTTTTCCTTCATAATCTATTTTCCCTTTCCTAATTAAGCCCTTTGTCCTCCTCTGCTGGTCTCTGAATTTCTCCCAGTCCTCTGGTAGGCTGCATGTTCTGGCTAATTTGTACGCTTCATCTTTTGTTTTGATACTATCCCTGATTTCCCTTGTTATCCACGGATGCACTACCTTCCCCGATTTATTTTTTTGCCAAACTGGGAAGAACAATTGTTGTAGTTCATCCATGCAGTCTTTAAATGCCTTCCATTGGATATCCACCGTCAACCCATTAAGAATCAATCGCCAGTCTATCTTGGCCAATTCACGTCTCATGCCCTCAAAGTTAGCTTTCTTTAAGTTCAGGACCCTTGTTTCTGAATTAACGATGTCACTCTCCATCCTAATGAATAACTCAACCATATTATGGTCACTCTTGCCCAAGGGGCCACGCACAACAAGACTGCTTACTAGCCCTTCCTCATTACTCAATACCCAGTCTAGAATAGCCTGCTCTCTCGTTGGTTCCTCTACATGTTGGTTTAGAAAACTATCCCGCATACATTCCAGGAAATCTTCTTCCTCAGCACCCTTGCCAATTTGATTCACCCAATCTATATTTAGATTGAAGTCACCCATTATAACTGTTTTACCTTTGTTGCACACATTTCTAATTTCCTGTTTGATGCCATCCACAACTCCACTACTACTGCTAGGTGGCCTGTACACAACTCCCACTAGCGTTTTCTGCCCCTTAGTGTTTCGCAGCTCTACCCATATCGATTCCACATCCTCAAAGCTAATGTCCTTCCTTTCTATTGCGTTAATCTGCTCTCTAACCAGCAACGCTACCCCACCTCCTTTCCCTTTCTGTCTATCCCTCCTGAATATTGAATATCCCTGGATGTTGAGCTCCCAGTCTTGGTCACCCTGGAGCCATGTCTCCGTGATCCCAACTATATCATAGTCATTAATAGCTATCTGCACATTCAACTCATCCACCTTATTACGAATGCTCCTTGCATTGAGACACAAAGCCTTCAGGGTTGTTTTTACAACACTCTTACCCCTTATACTATTATGCTGAAAAGTGGCCCTTTTTAATTTTTGCCCTGGATTTGCCGTGCTGCCACTTTTACTTTTCACCTTGCTACCTATTGCTTCTACCCTCATTTTACACCCGTCCGTCTCTACGCTCACACATTTAAGAAACCCTTTCCCTTTAACTCCATCCTCCACTATCCCATTCGACACCCCACCCCCCTTATTCAGTTTAAAACCACCCGTGTAGCAGTGGCAAACCTGCCTGCCAGAATGCTGGTCCCACACCTGTTAAGATGCAATCCGTCCCTTTTGTACAGTTCCCCCTTACCCCAAAACAGATCCCAGTGATCTAAGAATCTAAATCCCTGCCCCGTGCACCAGTTCCTCAGCCACACGTTCAGGTCCCGTATCTCCCTGTTCCTGCTCTCGCCAGCACGAGGAACTGGAAGCAAACCGGAGATAACGACCCTGGAGGTCCTGCTTTTCAGCATTTTTCCGAGCTCTCTAAAGTCACGCTGCAGAATATTCATCCCCTTCTTTCCGACATCGTTTGTGCCGACATGCACTACCACTTCCTCAGATACGGTACATAAATTGCTCACAATATTCTGAATGTGGCCTGACCTGCACCTTATAGAGCCTCAACATTACATTCCTGTTTTTTAGACAGGTCCTCTTGAAATAAATACTAACATTGAGTTTGCTTTCTTTACTACCGATTCAACTTGCAGATTAACTTGTTGGGAATCCTGCACCAGCATTCCCAAGTACCTTTGCATCTCTGAATATCTGGATTCTCTTCCCATTTATAAAAAGTCTACACCTTTATTCCAACAACCACAATGCATGACTCCACATTTTGCTACACTATATTCCATCTGGCACTTCAATGTCCACTTTCCCAACCTGTCTTACTCCCGCCCTCATCTCTCTTCCTACCTGTGTCTTTACTAGTAATATGGACCCCTTTCACAATTTCCTGTACCCGCACAGAACTGTCACCAGGGAGACAACACACCATCCTGGAGTCTCTCCCATGGCCGCAGAAATACTGATAGTCCCCATCACTATCGGTGGTGGACATGTAGCCCTACAGAGCCAGAGGTGGTCTCCTTGTCCCGACTGCTGCTGCAATATTCCCCCCAGGGGCCGTCACCCCAATAGTATGCAGAAAGCAGTGCTTGTCGAAGAGGGGGAGAGTTACGGAGAGTCCTGCACTACCCGCTGCCTCTTCTGATGGCCATCCATCTGGCTGAACCTCCGCTGGGAATGGGAACTGAGACGATGGGACAGAGAGGAGGGAAGAAGTGGGATAGAGGGAAGGTGGATCGGGAGTAAGATATGGGGAAGAAAGGCGGAGAGATCGACGGGGAAGAAGGAAAGCGGAGAGAAACTGGGAAGAGATGCAATGTTTTAAAGTGGAAGACAATAGAGAAATGGGGAGAGCGAGAGGCAGGGAAGAGAGAGAGAGGGGGGTAGTTCCTTGGCTATATTTAAGAGGGAGTTAGATGTGGCCCGTGTGGCTAAAGGGATCAGAGGGTATGGAGAGAAGGCAGGTACAGGATACTGAGTTCGATGATCAGCCATGATCATATTGAATGGTGGTGCAGGCTCGAAGGACCGAATGGCCTCTACTCCTGCACCTATTGTCTATGTTTCTATGGTAGAGAGAGAGAGAGAGAGAGATGTGGAGATACAGGGGGAGGCAGGAGAGAGGGGGAGAGAGAGAGGAAGACGGAGGGGAAGAGAGAGAGAGCAGAGAGAAGGAGGAGACTGGGAGGGAATGAGAGGCAGGAGAGGGAGGCAGAGGCAGGAGAGGGAGGTGAGTGTGTAGCTGGGGAGGGGAGGGGCAGTGAGAGGAGAGAGGAGAGGAAGGGAGAGGGAGAGGGAGAGGGAGAGGAAAGGGAGAGGAGAGGGAGAGGGAGAGGGAGAGGGAGAGGGAGAGGGAGAGGGAGAGGGAGAGGGAGAGGGAGAGGGAGGGGGAGAGGGAGAGGGAGAGGGAGAGGGAGAGGGAGAGGGAGAGGGAGAGGGAGAGGGAGAGGGAGAGGGAGAGGGAGAGGGAGAGGGAGAGGGAGAGGGAGAGGGAGAGGGAGAGGGAGAGGGAGAGGGAGAGGGAGAGGGAGAGGGAGAGGGAGAGGGAGAGGGAGAGGGAGAGGGAGAGGGAGAGGAGAGGGAGAGGGAGAGGGAGAGGGAGAGGGAGAGGGAGAGGGAGAGGGAGAGGGAGAGGGAGAGGGAGAGGGAGAGGGAGAGGGAGTGAGGGGGAGGGGTAGAGGAAGCAGGACTCAAGATCTTCCCCACTACGGATGTCAGTCTATGATGCCCTGTTTTATTTCTCCCACCTTTCATAAACAGTGGCGTTACATTCTCTACCCTCCAGTCCACGGGAAGTGATGCAGTCAAAAGAACATTGGAAAATGATGACCAATTATCCACGATTTCTAGGACCACATCCTAGAATATTCTGGGATGTAAACAATTCGACCCTGCCGTTATATCAGCCTTTATTCCCAACAGTTTTCCTAACACCATTTCCTGACTAATGTGGATGATCTTCAGTTCCTCACTCCCGCGAGATCCTCGGTCCCCTAGTTTTTCTAGGAGTTTGTTTGTGCTTTGAGAGACAGAAAGATATAATTATAGAAACAAAATGGATGCAGCAGTAGGCCATTCGTCCCTTCGAGCCAGCACCCCCATTCAGTATGATCATGGCTGATCCAAGTCAATCAATCTCCGGTTCCAGCTTTTCCACAATATCCCTTGATTCCCTGATCCCTAAGAGCTAAATCCAATTCTGTCTTGAAAACATCCTGTGAATTGGTCTCCACTGCCCTCTATAGCAGAGAATTCCACAGATCCACAACTCTCTGGGTGAAAAGTTTTTCCTCATCACTGTCCTCATGGCCTCTCCCTTATTGGTAATCTGTGATCCCTGGTTCTGGAATCCCCCAACATCGGGAACATTTTTCCAGTATCTAGCCTGGCCAATCCTCCAAGAATGTTTTATGTTTCTACAGTTCTCATTTCATCACAGCTAATACAAGATCCATTCTTTCATCACATGTCAGTCCCGCCATCCCGGGAATAAACCTGGTGAACCCTCGCTGCACTCCATCAATAGCAAGAATGTCCTTCCCCAAATTAGGAGACCAATATTGCACACAGTGCTCCAGGTACGGTCTCACCGGGCCCTGTACAACTGCAGTAGAATCTCTTTGCTCCTAAACTCAAATCCTCTCACAATGAAGGCTTTAATCCTTAGTGAAGACAAAACTAAAGTACTTGTTTACTGGGGTTGTGGAATGTGAAGGAGGCTCTCAGAAAACAGTGACATGGAGATTATGGTCAGAAAGGGGGTTGAGAAACTAGACATAGAGACATAGAAACATAGAAAATGGGTGCAGGAGTAGGCCATTCGGCCCTTCGAGCCTGCACCGCCATTCAATATGATCATGGCTGATCATCAAAATCAGTATCCTGTACCTGCCTTCTCTCCATACCACTTGATCCCTTTAGGCACAAGGGCCACATCTAACTCCCTCTTAAATATAGCCAACGAACTGGCCTCAACTACCTTCAGTGGCAGAGAATTCCAGCGATTCACCACTCTCTGTGTAAAAAATGTTTTCCTCATATCGGTCCTAAAAGATTTCCCCCTTATCCTTCAACCGTGACCCCTTGTTCTGGACTTCCCCAACATCGGAAGCAATCTTCCTGCATCTAGCCTGTCCAACCCCTTAAGCATTTTGTAAGTTTCTATAAGATCCGCCCTCAATCTTCTAAATTCTAGCGAGTACAAGCCGAGTCTATCCAGTCTTTCTTCATATGAAAGTCCTGACATCCCAGGAATCAGTCTGGTGAACCTTGGACTCGAATTGGAACCTCCTCAACTTGGTCAAAAGGGCCCACTTCAAAATGTATTCGCTACTCTACTCACTGCCACCTGTGAGTAGAGTAGTACTTTGGTTCAGGTCCTATCTACACGACAGAAAACAGTTCATCCAGGGAAATAAAGTCACATCCACAACTGCCACAGTCACCCATGGTTTGCCTCAGGGATCGGTGCTGGGGCCACTGCTTTTTATCATCTATATTCAACCTCTTGGCAATATTCTCCGTCATTTTGTAATCAATTTTCACTGCTACGCCGATGATACACAACTTTACCTCTCCACAAAACCAAACACCTCCCTTCCCCCAACTGCCCTCACCACCTGTCTTCAAGCTATCAGCAACTGGATGTCACTCAACCTTCTAAAACTCAATGGAAATAAAACAGAAATCATGCTAATTGGCTCAAAGTCCACACTCTCCAAAACCCACCCGTTCACCATTTCAGTTGATGGCTCACCCATACCCACCTCCTCCCATGTCAAAAGTCTCGTTGTCATTCTGGACAGTACACTTTCCTTTGGCCCCCACATCAGCAATATCACACGCTCTGCATACTTTCATCTCCGCAACATCTCCAGACTCCGCCCCTCCCTCTCCAAAGACAATACAAAAGTCCTCATCCACGCTCTGGTCACATCCCGCATCGATTACTGCAACGCCCTCCTCACTTGCACCTCCAATAAACTTCTTCATCGCCACCAATGCATTCAGAACTCTGCAGCCCGGATCATCACCTGCACCAGATCATCGGACCACATCACACCCATCCTCACTCAGCTCCACTGGCTCGCTGTGCACCACCGGATTAACTACAAGATTTACTGCTGACCTTCAAAGCCCTACACCACCTTGCTCCCCAATACCTCTCTGACCTGCTGCTACCATACACTCCTTCCCGGTCACTTCGTTCCTCCTCAGCTGCAATTTTAACTGTCCCCACATTTAGACTCAGCACCATGGGTGCCAGAGCCTTCAGCTGCTCCGCCCCACGTCTCTGGAACACTCTCCCACCTCCCATCCGTCACCTGGACACTGTCGATCAATTCAAATCACAACTCAAAACACACCTGTTTAGATTAGCATACCCGACATAACTTCCACCATGTTCACCCTGATTTTAATGACTTCAAATGTTGGGTATTTTTTTGTTTTTTTTTGTTTTGTTTTTTGTTTTTAATCAACTTGATTTTAATATTGATAAGTGTATTGTGATTTTATGTCCTGTAAGGTGTCCTTGGGTGTCCAGAAAGGCGCCAGCAAATACAATGCATTATTATTATTATTACCTGCACGAGATAACCACTGATGTGTTGTTTGAGCAGTAATCAATCAGATCCTGAACCAGGGTCAGAAATGGGGGTGTGGGGGTGGAAATAGCAGACGCTGTTTATTCTGAGTAAGTGAGATGTTGCACTTTAGCTGTTGAAATGTAAGCACAAAATACACAATTAATGGCATAACCCTTAACATAATTGTAATATAAATGTATCTTGGGATCTGTGGAAATCCCAAAACTGTTGAAGGTTCTTTATTCATTAAATATATGTAATAAAGTCACCTTCCATGTCACGAGACCATTTCCAACACTGCTGCTCCCTCTGCTGCTTCTCTTGGGTTCTGCAGCGAGTTCCAACACCAATCGCTATCTCCACTACGCCCCGACCCTGACACACAAACCATGAACACATCGTTCCATCCCCTTAGTGTTCCGTTACGCACCAAACTCCACAGATGCCAGCTAATACCGTCACTTGCATCTGCACCAAGGATGAGGTGTTCCAAACCAGAGCAACGGAGATGTCCTCACTCTTTAGGGAATGGGGGTTCCCCTCTTCGACTATAGATGAGGCTCTCACCAGGGTCTCTTCTATATGCCGTAACTCTGCTCTAACTCCCCCATCCCCCCCACTTGTAACAAGGGCAGAGTCCCCATTGTCCTCACCATCCTCCCCTCCAGCCGTCACATGCAACAAATTATCCTCCAACATGTTCGCTAACTCCAACGTGATCCCACCACTGGCCACATCTTCCCATCTCCTCCCCTGTCGGCATTCCGCAGAGATCTCTCCCTCCATAACTCCCTGGTCAATCCGGTCCTTCCCACCCAAACCACCCCCTCTCCTGGCACTTTCACTTGCAACCGCAGGAAATGCTACACTTGTCGCTTTACCTCCCCCCTTGACTCCATCAAAGTACTCAAGCAGTCTTTCCAGGCGAGGCATAGGTTCACCTGCACCTCCTCCAACCTCATCTATTGCGTCCGCTGCTCTAGGTGTCAGATGCTCTACATCGGTGAGACGAAGCGTAGTCTTGGCGATCGCTTCGCCCAACACCTCCGCTCGGTTCCCAATAGCCAACCAGATCTCCCGTGGCTCAGCACTTCAACTCCCCCTCCCATTCCCAATCCGATCTTTCTGTCCTGGGCCTCCTCCATGGCCAGAGTGAGGCCCACTGCAATTGGGGGAGAAGCACCTCATATTCTGCTTGGGTAGTTGATACCCCAGCGGTATGAACATTGACCTCCAATTTCAGGAAGTCCCTGCTTTCTCCCTCATTCCCCTCCCCTCCCAGCTCTCCCACATCCCACAGTCTCCGCCTCTTCCTCCCCTCCCCCCCTCCCACACCCACATCAGTGTTTAAGAAGGGCGCCTATTTCCTTCCCTCCATAGATGCTGCCTCACCCGCTGAGTTCCTCCAGCATTGTTGTCTACCGTTAGTTAACATACTCATTGTCCTGACCTTAGCTCATTGTGGAACTCAGAAACCACCAGCAGGAAACCACTATTGAGTACAGTTGTGTACCTTCATTATCCATGTATCCCGTTGGGCCAGGTTGTCATCTAGTGTCAGAATTATTAACATATTAATTATACTGACCTTGTGTACCCGGTTATGTACGGAGCCAAGAAGTCTCGATCTTTGTGTAATGTAAAGTATAGATTCTGTAATTTATATATCAATCTACCTCATCTTTGTACTTCCTCACTAATTATCCTTTTGGTGCGAAATGCTTTGCTGTAGCAACTTAATTTTAGAGTTGGGGTCACAGCCCTTCACTGTGACACTTCTCTCCTTGTGCCTGTAAAATAAACTCACTGCTGACGGTGAATCAAGTCGGCCACGAGTCTTATTGAAGAGTTTGTCTTCCACACCCATGATGAGCGTTTGTCGGCACTGGGCCTGTTCTCACTGGAGTTTAGAAGAATGAGGGGGGGACCTCATTGAAACATAGAGAATTGAGAAAGACTGGGATAGAGTGGATGTGGAGAGGATGTTTCCACTAGTGGGAGAGTTTAGCACTAGAGGCCATAGGCTCAGAATAAGCCTTTTGGGGAAAGATATGAGAAATATCTTCATTCAGAGGGTGGTGAATTTGTAGATGTTTTGCCACAATAGAGGCCAAGTCAGCGGATATTACTAAGGCAGAGATGGATACATTCTTAAATTGTACAGGTGTCACCTATCTTCACGGATTGGAAGGGTCAGAAAGTTTCAGATCCAGTGGCAGAGGGTGGAGCTGATTCCTAGGCCCAGCAGCTTGGAGATCAGTTTGGATGGGATTATGGTGTTGAAGGCAGAGCGATAGCGGATAGATAGGAGTCTAATGTACGACAATTCCTAACACAGCAATTCCTGCTATTGAGGGAGTGCAGCGTAAGGTCACCAGGTTAATCAAATCTGTTTAACCTTATCCGCTGCCTCGAGTATATAAAGTGCTGGATGGCCCAGAACTTCCTCCAACTAAACCACAGTAAGTCTGAGGTCATCCTTCTCGGCCCCTCGGACTCAATCAAAATGATAGCAGGCAGCCTTGGAAGCCTTATCCCACTACACAAACCCCAACTCAAAAACCTTGGCGTGATATTTGACCCAGCATTGACATTTGACAAACAAGTCAATGTCGTGGTGAAAGCTAGCTTCTTCCAGCTTCGGACGATAGCTAAAATAAAACAATTCCTCCAGTTTGATGACCTTGAAAAGATCATCCACACATTTATCTCCTCCCGCCTAGATTACCGCAACTCCCTTTACACTGGCATCAGCCAATCTTCCCTGTCCCGCCTGCAACTGGTCCAAAACGCCGCAGCGAGACTCCTGACGGGCACCCGAAAAAGGGACCAAATCACCCCGATCCTGGCCTCTCTCCACTGGCTCCCTGTGCAGTGCCGAATAAATTTAAAGATCCTCCTTTATGTCTACAAAGCCCTCAGTGGGCTTGCCCCCACCTACAGTACATCAAATGTCTGCTTACCCACCACTCCACCTCCAGGTCCCTCAGATCGGCCGACTTGGGGTTTCTGAACATCCCGCGGTCTAGGCATAAGCTCAGGGGCGACCGTGCCTTTGTGGTTGCAGCTTCTAGACTGTGGAACAGCATCCCTCTTCCCATCAGAACTGTCCCCTCCATCGACTCCTTTAAAGTCAAGATTAAAAACTCATCTCTACTCCCAAGCCTTTCCTGACGTCAACTGAGCTAGGGCTATATGTATGTATTGATGTTTGTATTTAATCTATGAACCACTGTTGTATCACGAGGGATGGGGAGAGGAGAGGGAGGGGGAGAGGCGGGAGGGGGAGCGGAAGGGGGGAGGAGAAAGAGAGGGTGATGGGGCAGGGGGGGGTGAGGCGGATGAGGAGGGGGAGAGGGAGGAAGGAGTGCGGGGTGGAGGGGTGGTGGAGGCTAGGGGGAGAGGAAGGGAGGGGAGTAGGGGGAGAAGGGAGGGGGATGGAGGGAGAGAGAGAGAGAGGGGGCGGGAGTAGGCTGGGTGAGGGTGAGAGGGAGGGGGAGGAGGAGAGGGAGCTGGTGAGGGAGAGGGACGGGAGGGGAGGGGGTGGAGCTACGGGAAAGGGAGAGGGTGGGGGAGGGGGACGGGGAGGGGGAAGGGAGAGGAAGCAGAGGAAGGGGGATGGGGGGAGGGGAATGGGTAGTGTGAGGAATGGGGACATGAAGTGAATGGGAGAGGATAGTCAGAGGGAGGGCCTTACGAAGAGGGGAGAGGGGTTGAGAGAGTGGAAGGGGGCTGAGGGAGAGGAGTTGGAGTAGGGAGATTAGGAGAGGGAGAGAGAATGGGAGGAGGAGGCGAAGGTGGAGGAGGGTTAGGTGGAGAGGTAGGGCAGGGGACACGGGAGAGGAAGGGTGAGGGTGGATGAGTGAGAAATGGGAGGGAGGGGGAGAGGGATTCGGAGTAGCAGGTGTAGAGATGTAGGAGGAGAGGGGTTAGAGGGAGAAGAGGGGGAGATGGAGGAGGAGATGGAGGGGTACAGGGGTTAGAGGGAGAAGAGAGGGAGATGGAGGAGGAGATGGAGGGGGAGAGGGTTTCACAGTCGCAGGTGTAGAGATGGGGGAGGAGAGGGGTTAGAGGGAGAAGCGGAGGAGAGGGGGATGGAGGGGGTGAGGAGGAGAGGGGTTAGAGGGAGACGAGGGGGAGATGGAGATGGAGGGGGGGGTGGAGGGGGAGAAGAGAGGTGGGAGGGGTGGAGGAGAATGAGAGGGAGATGTAGTGGGGAGAGGAAGGGGAGATTCAAACATGTTCCCCGCTACCGATGCCAGGCTATCTGTCTATGATGCCCTGTTTACTCTCTCCCTCCTTTCGTAAACGGTGACGTTACATTAGCTCCGCTCCAGTTCACGGGAACTGATCCAGAGTTGATAGAACATTGGACAATGATCACCAAAGCATCCAGGATTTCCAGGGCCACCTCCTTGAGTACTCTGTGATGCAGGCCATTAGACCCTGGGGATCTATCTGCCTTCAGTGTCAACAGTTTACCTAAATTTTCCTGACTAGAAAGATAGAAATATAGAACCATAGAAAATAGTTGCATGAGTAGGCCATTCGGCCCTTTGAATCACAACGGCCATACAATAGTACCATGGCTGATCATCCAAACTCAGTACCCGTTCCTGCTTTCCCCCCATATCCCTTAATTCCCTTAGCCCTCAGACCTAAATCTAACTCTATCTTGAAAACATCCATCTGTATAATCCTCTCCGGATTTTATATGGTTCTTTAAAATCTCTTCTCATCTTGGGGAAGTCCAGGACAAGGGGTCACAGCTTAAGGATAAGGGGGAAATCCTTTAAAACCGAGATGAGAAGAACTTTTTTTCACACAGAGAGTGGTGAATCTCTGGAACTCCCTGCCACAGAGGGTAGTCGAGGCCAGTTTATTGGCTATATTTAAGAGGGAGTTAGATGTGGCCATTGTGGCTAAGGGGGTCAGAGGTTATGGAGAGAAGGCAGGTACGGGGTACTGAGTTGGATGATCAGCCATGATCATATTGAATGGCGGTGCAGGCTCGAAGGGCCGAATGGCCTACTCCTCCACCTAATTTCTATGTTTCTATGTTTCTATGTTTCTATCCTTCAAAATTCCAGCGAATACAAGCCCAGTCGACGCATTATTTCATCAAACGTCAGTCCCGCCATCCCGGGAATTAATCTCGTGAACCTACACTGCATTCCCTCAACGGAAATAATGTCCTTTGTCAAATTAGGAGACCGAAATTGCACACAATATTCCAGGTGTGGTCTCACCAGGACCCGGTACAAATGCAGTAGAACCTCTTGTTTCTAAACTCAAATCCTCTCGCAATGAAGGTCAACATGCCATTGGCTTACTTTACTGCATGCTGTACCTGCATGCTTGCTTTCAGTGACTGGTGTGCAAACACACCCAGGTCTCGTTGCACCACCCCATGTCCTAATCTGACACCATTCAGATAATAATCTGCCTTCCTGTTCCTGCCACCAAAGTGGATAACCTCACATGTATCCACATTATACTGCATCTGCCATGCTTCAGCCCACTCACCCAACCTATCCTAGTCACCTTGCAGCCTCATAGCATCCTCCTCGCAGCCCACACTGCCCCATAGCTATAGTATGTGTCATCCGCAAACGTAGAGATGTTACATTAAATTCCCTCATCTAAATCGTCATTTACATTTCCCTCATCTAACTTGTTATTTAATTCCCTCGTCTAACTGTGTATTTACCTGATCAATTCCTCTCATGATGTTGTACATCTCTATAATTCACTCCTCAACCTCCTGCGCTCCAAGGAATAATGTCCTGGCCTGAACAAGCTCCCTCTATAGCTCAGACCCTCGTATCCTAGCAACAGCCTCGTTAATCTTCTCTGCACCCTTTCCAGTTTGACAACATATTTGCACGGTGACCAAAACTGAACACAATACTCTAAATGTACTTTTATCAACGTCTTATACAACTGTACGATGACCTCCCAACTTCTACACAATACTCTGTCTGATGCTTTCAGTTTAGGAGCAAGAAGGTCCTACTGCAGTTGTACAGGGCCCTGGTGAGATCGCACCTGGAGTATTGTGTACAATTTTGGCCTTCTAATTTGAGGAAGGACATTCTTACTATAGAGGGAGTGCAACATAGATTCGCCAGGTTTGGCGGGATGGCGGGTCTGATATATGATGAAAGAATGGGTCGACCGGGCTTATATTCGCTGGAATTCATAAGGATGTGCGGGTATCTTGTAGACACATGTAAAACTCTTCGAGGATTGGACTGGGTAGATAGAAACATAGAAACATAGAAAATTGGTGCAGGAGTAGGCCATTCGGCCCTTCGAGCCAGCACCGCCATTCAATATGATCATGGCTGATCATCCGACTCAGTATCCTGTACCTGCCTTCTCTCCATACCCCATGATCCCTTTAGCCACAAGGGCCACATCTAACTCTCTCTTAAATATAGCCAATGAACATGGCCTCAACTACATTCTGTGGCAGAGAATTCCACAGATTCACCACTCTCTGTGTAAAAAAAAATTCTCATCGCGGCCCTAAAAGACATCCCCCTTATCCTTAAACTGTGACCCCTTATTCTGGACTTCTCCCAACATCGGAAACAACTTTCCTTCATCTAGCCTGTCCAACCCCATAAGCATTTTGTAAGTTTCTATAAATCCCCGCTCAATCTTCTAAATTCTAGTGAGTACAAGCCGAGTCTATCCAGTCTTTCTTCATATGAAAGTCCTCACATCCCAAGAATCAGTATGGTGAACCTTCTCTGCACTCCCTTTATGGCAAGAATGTATTTTCTCAGATTTGGAGACCAAAACTGTACGCAATACTCCAGGTGTGGTCTCACCAAGACCCTGTACAACTGCAGTAGAACCTCCCTGCTCCTATACTCAAATCCTTTATCTATGAATGCTAACATACCATTCGCTTTCTTCACTGCCTGCTGCACCCGCAAGCCTACTTTCAATGACTGGTGTACCATGACACCCAGGTCTTGTTGCATCTCCACTTTTCATAATCGGCCACCATTCACACAATAGTCTACTTTCCTGTTCTAGCCACCAAAGTGGATAACCTCATATTTATCCACATTATACTGCATCTGCCATGCATTTTCCCACTTACCCAACCCATCCAAGTCACCTTGAAGCCTCCTAGCATCTTCCACACAGCTAACACTGCCCCCCAGCTTCGTGTCATCCGCAAAGATGATGTTGCATTCAATTCCCTAGTCCAAATCATTAATATATATATTGTAGACAGCTTGGGTCACAGCACCGAGCCCTGCGGTACCCCACTAGTCACTGCAGGGTGTAGGAAATATGCTACATATGTTGGGAGAGAAGGAATGGGTGACGTTTAGGGTCGAGACCCTTCTTCTGGCTGGTTGGGATAAGAAAATAGAGAAATGTAGGCGATGTTTAGAGAAATAAAGAACAATGAATTAAAGCTATGTCAAAAGTAACGATGATAAAGCAAACTGGCCATTGTTAGCTGCATGTTGGGACTTGGATGGGGGAGGGATAGAGAGAGAGGGAAAGCAAGGGTCACGTATAGTTAGAGAAATCAATGTTCATACCACTGGGTTCTTCAAATTTGTATTTAACCTCACTCTGACAATGGAGGAGACTTGGACAGAAAGGTCAGTGTGGGAATTGGAAGGAGAATTAAATTGTTTAGTAACCGTGAGAGCAGGTTGGTCCAGGCAGACTGAGCGAAGGTGTTCAGCAAAACCATCGCCCAGTCAATGTTTAGTGTCACCGATGTAAACGGGTCTATCATTTAGACTCCATCATTTACTGAGCTCATGACATAGCAAAGCATCACCTCAGACTTGTCACAGTACCTCTGCTGGTCCACAGTTGGCTTTTGGGAAACCTACAGGATCCCATCAGAAATAATGCACCGTTTCTATTTTATGCTCTGCCCATGTACCGAGGTACAGTGTCAAGCTTTGCTTTGCATGCTATGTTATCGGATAAGTCTATACAAGCAAACTCAATGCTAGCTTTTTTTTCAAGAGGGTTTGTATACAAAAACAGGGATATAATGTTATGGGTCTATAAGACTCTGGTCAGGCCATATTTGGAATATTGTGAACAATTGTAGACACCATATCTGAGGAAGGATGTGCTGACTCTGGAGAGGGTCCAGAGGAGGTTTACAAGAATGATCCCAGGAATGAGTAGGTTAACCTATGATCAGTGTTTATCGCCGCTGGGCCTGTACTCGCTGGAGTTTAGATGAATAAGTGGGGACCACATTGAAACGTACAGAATAATGAACGGCTTGGATAGAGTGGATGGGGAGAGGATGTTTCCACTAGTGGAAGAGTTTAGGACTAGATGTCAAAGCCTCAGAATTAAAGGACATTCATTTAGGAATGTGTTGAGAATACATTATTTAGACAGAGTGTGGTGAATCTGTGATTTGTTTTGCCACAGAAGGCTGTGGAGGCCGTCAGTTGATATATT
This sequence comes from Amblyraja radiata, assembly GCF_010909765.2. Taxonomy (NCBI): domain Eukaryota; kingdom Metazoa; phylum Chordata; class Chondrichthyes; order Rajiformes; family Rajidae; genus Amblyraja; species Amblyraja radiata. The sequence continues at coordinate 695,473 of NW_022630166.1, forward strand.
GAAGGCAGAGATAGATAGATTCTTGATTAGCACATATGTCAGGGGATATGGGGAGAAGGCAGAAGAAAGACTTGCTGTGCGGAAAGGCCTAATACTACTCCTATTATTGTGACCTTATTATAATTAAGTCAATCTCAAGGACAATATGTGGAGTAAAGTGCAAGATACAGATTGCAGAATGTATCTCTCAGCATTGTAACACATCAGTTCCAAAGATGCAGTCTATGGTCACATTTAACATTTAACATTCATGTGTAATTCATGTTTACAGGGATATGTGTCAAACACAGGCTGGTAGTACGTGTGTATGGGGCATGGGCATGGACAAGTTGCGCCAGAAGGCCTGTTTCTCAGTCTGAAGAAGGGGCTTGTCCCGCTGAGTTACTCTAGCATTTTGTGTCTACCTTCGGTTTAAACCAGCATCAGCAGTTCCTTCTTACACAGAGTGAGATTATAAGAATGGAGTTATTTTTAGCCACCTGTCTCACTCCCTGCCTCATCTCCCTCCCTACCTGTGTCATTGCTAGTAATATGGACTATGAGCTCTGGCTGCTCACCTCCCCCTTTCAGATTAGAAACATAGAAACACAGAACAT